>NC_056663.1:90023793-90263793 GCF_018350195.1 Panthera tigris
AAAGTAAAATAGTGTTCATATATTCGCAATGCAATTACTAGTTGAACTAGACAACTTACTTAAGATCCCACAATATATCATATTTCAGTGCCTTTACCATTTCTAGTCCTTACAATTTTTATTTTATTCAAATTCTAATAATTTTATCGTATTTATTTCAAATGGTACTTTATAATGGTTTCTGATTTTTTCCTCCTACTTGTTTTTAAATCTGGTATATTTACACTTAACACATTGTATTATAGTTTCTATATTACTAGTTGTTTTCTATTTATCTATACATCAGGACCTCTTCAAAGGTATGGACCTATCTTAATATATATCTTTAAAATTCTAGTGTTCTAGGGTCACCTGGATAGCTCAGTTGGTTAGGAGCCTGACTCTTGATTTCAACTCAAGTTATGATCTCATGGTTAGTGAGTTCCCAGCCCTGGGTTGGACTTTGTGCTAGCAGGCAGAGCCTTCTTGGGATTCTCTCTCTCTCCCTCTCTCTCTGCCCCCACCCCCAACACACACCCTGGCGTTCTCTCCCTCTCCCTCCCTCTTCCTTCTCTCTCTCTCCTTCTCTTAAAATAAATACCCTATTACATATTTTCCATTCTTAAGGGACTGAAAAATGATTAATACATAATATTTACTCTTTTACTGTCTACAACTTAAGCCTGGAGCCTGGAGTAGTGTTCCTTTAATATACGTTGTAGTTAGGAAAAAAAGAAAAGAAAACCTAAATTTCATCCTAGCTAGTTTCCAGTGTATTACATAGAGAAATAATTATTGATATAAAATGAGTGAATATCCATAGCTACTTCCTGTAGCACACTGAGGGGACTTTCTGTTGAAACAACAGCTGAATTTGCTAGTCAAGCCTGGCTATTTAGAACACCTCTGACCTTCGGTTTGGGACTCAAATTTTAACCAGGATTAGTTTTCTCCATCCTTGGCATTACAATACAATACACCAGGATCCTGGTTATCAACAACTTGTTATACTCCACTTTCTGCGACTCTGGAACAAAGGTTTTCAAACCTTTTTGTGACCAAAAGTCACAGGAAAAAAATTTCACTGTAACGATGACAGACATTACACTTGCACGTGTGGTGCAAGGGCACACACATGTGCACATACACACACACACACAGCTGAAGCAAAAGTTCAGGAAATAAAATTAATTTTGGTACTTCTGATGCTTTTTGACTTTTTATTTTTATACCATTATATATTATATTATATTATATTATATTATATTATATTATATTATATTTTGTATTTTTATCCTTATTTATCTTCTGTTCTGTGCTATTTTTTTCTTTTTATCCTATTTTATTTTTGCAGTTGTTGGTTATGAATGATTAAGCAGAATTCAGCACCCACTAACAGGATGCATCTGGCATTTTCCCCGGGAGGATGTCATGCTGTCTGGGATGGCACTCAAAGCTATGTCCACTTCCAAAGTGAAAATTTAGTATACCACAGAGCCTGTATTCAAAATCAAATAATCTCTACCATGCCCTCAAATTTGGGAGAAAAATCCCTGCAACAATTTGCACATAATGCTCCCCAAAAGGCATGAAGTTAATTTGAAATTCTTCGGAGATTTAAAAAAAAAAAATTAGAATAAGGTTTTCTTTTCACTTGTGGCGCTTAACTTCAGATCTTTTTGTTTGCATAAAAGTCAGTCCAACGTCTTCAGTATTTTATATATTGCTTTTCACTTACATGTTCTGCAGAAACTCCTTGCATTGGAAATGAATTCTCTTCCTAAATTTTACTATAGAGGAAATTATCTTTTTTCATCCTAAGAAGAAAGGTGCGTCCATTGTCCTTCACACAAAAGTGAAGGGGATTGAACTCTCCTACCTTTATTCTATCTCTCCTGTCTCCAGCCAGGCTGTTATATCAAACAAAAGTCTGTCTCATCATGATGAATGCTTAAAGCCTGGCTGTGCCTGACTGAGAGGCTGCCAATGGACGGTAAATAGCTAAAGCTCTTTTTTTTTTTTTTAAAGATAATTTCTCCCCAGGTGAACAATGAGACAGAGAAAATGCTGGGCAACAGCAGCAGCTCTGTCCCCAATTTGTCCCAGGTTGTGCTCCCTTTGACTCTCTGCCTCCTGCAAGGGCACCGATTCTGAGGCTAGCTGGGAGCATCCCTGTAATGGCTACTGTAAACGGCAGGAACAGCTTTTTCCCTCCACAATGAGCAAATAAGGTTCGGTGTCTTCTAATTAATCTCACACAGACCCGCCTTTCTTGGGCTAGGAAGGAAGGGGAGAAAAGTCAAACAAATCCTTTACATGGTACATGTTTTATTCATTAAGATTGAATGCGTTCAAGATTACCAATATTATGAAAGTTATCTTTTAGCTGTTCTCCTAAAATTTTTCAAGTTGCTCTAATAATTGACCAAAAACCACACATGTGAAATCATTGCAAAATGAAAGTGTTCCCTCCTCCCAATATATTATTTGCCTATATAGAAACTTCCAAACCAATATATTGATTTTTAATTCTTTGCTTACTTGAATATAAAATAACATTTATAATAAAAGTCAATGAAAGTTCTGCGAGCAGAAGTAGGCCACCAAATGTGACATATTTTACTAATGAGGTCAGCATTTTATAAAGTTGCCAGCTTAATTATTCTAAGTTAAGTGTTTATTAATAGGACAATTAAAAGAATATAGAAGACTGCTCAAAAAACATCCTTTTGATTTTAGGTAGTTAAAATTTTAACAAATGCTACGTTCCAACTTAGCAAGCTTTCTGATTTAAGAGTTTCGCTGTGATAATGGGGCACTTCTCAAAAGGCTTATAGTTACACATGCTCCAAACAGTATCAGACTCCTAACTTAAGAAAGTCCTAAGTTGCAAAGCTGATTACCGATATGACAGTCCTTTATTCTCAGTGAGTATGGAAGTAGCTAAATTCAACTTTACATAGATAATTTTTTTATTATTGCGAAATGAGGTTTTTTATTATCACTTAATAATTATTCTTGGCACTACATGATAAGTGTATTTGCAATGAATGGCGTAAGTCCCAGCTCAAAATGTATCTCTTTGTCATCAGCAAAAGTAAATATAGCTCTTGGGATAAACCAGGTAAGTACTGCCCTGTTATCTGAGCAAAGCAAAGGCACTGACCTACTTTCCTTTCACGTTTTGCCTACCAGCAGTATTAAATCAAATGGAACACATTAAAACCATCACGAAAGGCAGACAATAGTTTCTCTCTGATTGCCTGCCTCAGCCTGGTAGCAGTGTGAAAGTTACAAAAGTCATTTGTATCAACTCATTACCATGTCACCTCATTTCATGCCCCTGCTGGATAAGTGGCAATAAGCCCTGTGTTAGCGAATTCCACATTGTCACCATTAGAACAAATCCTAATAGCACCCAGCTGTCGAAGATTACCCTAGACAGTTATTGAGATTTAGGAGGGGCAGCTTGCTACTGATTTAGGACATATTCTTTAGAGTGTTCTATCATTTATTCTAGAATGGAGAAATAAAGCTAATTTTATGAAGAGTACTCATGAATTATTTTCTTCATGTAGGATACTAGAATGCTCCCAGTAGAGTGTTCTTCTTGCACTTTAATTCAAGGTAATGATGTTGTTGCGTCTTATATAGGCACTTAAAATGCAGTTTAATGCCACAACCACTGCCAAAAACCCCACGTGAGTTCTTAGGACATTAAATTAACTGAAAAACTGGCTAGCGAAATGAATAGTTTTGATGTATTAAAACTTTTCTTTCTTTTTTCGGTGTAACAATGGACAAAAGATGAGTTCTCTGAAATGGTAAGGAAAGCCGTTTACTCTAGAATGAGAGAAACGATTACCGAAGTGTATTTCTAAAGGATCTTCATGACGTATCTAAGAATTGATGTTCTAGAATAAGACTTTCAACACTCTCTGCAATCTGCCTGTTATGCAGCTTTATGGCAAACATATGTACTGTTTCAAGATTTATTTTTACAGCAGGGTACCCATTTTACTGTGTTAGTGATCAAAGATTTTATAATTGATTCTACTTTCTGCATAATGAGTTCATATTCACTTATTAAGTCGGAGAGGGACAACTAAAGAAAACAAACTGCATAGATAATTCAACTTGTCTTCAGGTATACTGTCTGTTAAGTCGCTATTCATTAATACATAAGCACACAAATGCTCTATTTGCCTGTATAGGGTGTAGAACACTAAAAATGAGTTGAGCCATTACCAAATTTGTAGTCTGTACTGTAGCTTTCTGTTAGGAGCAGCAGATCATTGTCTATTATGGTCAAATAGAATCTGCCCTTACCAGGTGTTTGTGGTATTAGGGTTGTTTTTTAATAAGACAAAATTTCAGGAGGCTGAAAGAGAGATGGGGTAGCATTTAGGCACTGGCACTTAGGTTTGGACTGTAATGTGCGCATACGTCTGTGTTTGCATTTGTATATAGTGAGGAAGGAAGTGAGAAAGAAAGGGAGTCCAATCTGCAATTTGCTGACTATGTCCCCACCCACGTAAAGTTAATAACTATGAGAGGTCTTGGCCTTTTGGAAATTTCTTCTAATGAGTTCTGTCTGCTATAATGGAAATCAAGTCACACGATCATTTTCTATATCTGAAAAACTGTAATAAAAATAAGACTTACCCCACAGAGTTTTCATGATGATTCCACAATAAAACCTTAATAAAAATTAGCTCATGTAAGAACAGTGTATAAGGTTTTTATAGTTTTGAATTTTGAATGGAAGGAAATCTACATTTAATTACAGGCAGTTTTGATTGTATTGCCTCTGACTTCTATTTGTGCTTATGTATTTGCGAAACAACCTGCATTTAATTAATTATAATGTCAGATTGTACAAAATTACCAATCTGGTTCTTTGGGTGTTTGATTGTCAGGAAGTTAATACTTCCATTGCATTAGAATGAGCGATAAACTTAAATTTACATATGCACCTATGCTTTTTATTAAAAAAATGAAGATCAAGCTGGTAATTAATCATATGGATCAAATTTGAAGCTAAGGCAGAAAGATTTGGACAGGAACATTTTAGTAATCAGAAAAATTAAAGATCCATGAATTTTTCAGAGGAATAGATATATAGATGAGAAAATCATTGTCTGTTCAATCACTTAATACAAAATGTACTATATACCAGTTATATGTCAGGTGTAGAGAATGAGGAGATAGGCATGTTAGACTCCATTAAGTTCTCCCACTCCACCATGAATTTAGAAATGATTCTGTCTCCTGAAAATAAACTATGAAAACCAATCATCAGAGTAGATCAGATGAAAATCGGTCAAAATGTTTTAAAAAGTTATCCTTCGTTTCAGGCCAAAGTGAGTTTTGGGGCAAAATAAAACCCCCATGTCTTAAGTCCATGTTTATAAACTTACTATTATAATTTGATTTCCTCTTATTATAATTTACCTCTAGAGAAATCATTTACTCTCTAGAGAATTTGGCTTTGAATATCTGTAGCATTGTAATACACACTAAAAATTAATAAAATATCATTATTTGTATATCTGTGAGGATAATATTCCAAAAAGAAAGATCCAACATTTGTGGGCTGACTAATCAGATTTCTGAGACTGGAGACATTTATACTATCAGTGAATCCAACAACTGAATTCCAACCTGTTAAAATATCTAATAAATATGCTGTTGGTCTCTGTGGGGAGACTTGTATTTTGCAGTAAGTGTGAGTATGTACATGTATCTATGGATATAATTTTCCATTTAAAATCTATGCCATACATTGTCAAGCTTCTCCACTTCATGGAAACTTTACATACCTTTGCAATTTTTTGCTGTATCTTTTCCTTTAATCAATTCAACAAAAATTTATTATGCTGCTATTCCATAACAGATATTGACAAATTGTCAAGTGGGGAAATATCATATACACCTTGTTACAAAAGTATGTATGTATATATGCACGAAGTTTATGCATCGGGATATTTATTTTGAGAACAACAACAAAACATAAAACCCACTTTTTAATAGCAAACAGTAGAGAGGTAGAGACAGTCCTCCAAAGTCTTTAAAAATGTGGCTGCTACTACTAAATACACATTTTCAGAAGTTTTTAGAAGCTTGCTCTCTGGGACTATGAAAGAAAAATCATAAAAATGAGATTATTTCCAGAGTTAGGAGTCCAGTAAAACCTGTAAACAAGATTAGGAGTCTTTCTCTAAAAAACACTTTGAGAATTTATTCTCTGTTGAGGATTTATTTACACACAAAAAAATAATTTTTTCCGATTAACTCGTAGTTGCTCTATTTCTCCAGTGCTTTCTCTTCAACATGAATTACTTACGGTCCATCTTGAAGGGAATATATTAATAAGATCTCTGAGTTTTTCCATCCTTATTTCTGTTTTGCAACTAACATACAAAACAGGAATTGGGGCTAAACAGTAATCCCATCCTTTCCTCACATGATGAAAAGTGAAATATTTACGTATTAATCATGGTCTGATGAGTATGTCAAAAATAAGCATGTCAGTTTTTATGTAATTTCAAGTTGAGTTCTACAGAATAGAGTTACTGTCATAGTGCTTTTCTTTTTCTTTTCATTTCTCTCTCTCTCTCTCTTTTCTTTTTAGTATTCTTGGCTATATTTATATCCAAAGGAACAGGTTTTCTTTTAGGCCTCACTATATACATGGCATTAACAAAAGATTTCTCATGCATGCATTCTGTCATAAATATTACAAACAAATTTAATGAGAATTCACATAGCTGCCAAGCTTAGGAAAGGGCAATTTTAAAACCATATTTTGCAATTGGTATCTCTGACTACTTGCAAAAATAGAAGGCCAAATAACTATCTGTCAACAATGAATTGCTTTATGATCAGATAGTTTAAAAGTTATTCCAAAGCTAGAAATACACGTAGTTGTGAGAAAACAAGTCAGACAAGGAGGTGGATAGGGGTTGTGATTATGTAAACTTAGATTGTAGCTATACATAAAAAGTGTCAATTATTAAGGAAGTCTGATTTTTCATTTTGTATGTAGATAGAGTGTCAATAATGGAGGTTAATGCAAAAAGGGAAGAACCACTTTTTCCTTTTTCTGAATTCTCAATTTTGAGGAAATTGTTTCTACCACATTAGAAAATTGGGCCTCAATGTTATTATCAAGTTTATCATGTGATGGACTTGAAGGACAAGTTTATGAAGTGATAGCCATCCAACTTCTAAGATACTGAGATCAAAATAGGCAATCTATCATTTCACATACTAAAATATATGCCAGACTCTAAAACATTTGTTAAGAATAGGGCCTCATCATTATCTTCTCTGAAGGATCAAACATCTTATACAACATCTGAAGTATACACTTTATCACTTATTTCTACTTGTTTTTGAATTTTGAATGACTACCATTTACCTTACTTTCAATTTATCAAGCAAAAACGGCACCAGTGAGCAACAATATCATACCAAATATTCATTAAAAGTAATATTTCTGTATATGTTATATATAATACATATATAATCACTTTGGGTCATGGTTACAGATAATGTTTACAGTTATAAGATATTTGAGAAGTAAAATCAGGGGGTGCCTGGGTGGCTCAATCGGTTAAGCATCCGACTTCTGCTCAGGTCATGATCTCATGGTTCATGAGTCATGGTTCGAGCCCTGAATCAGGCTCTGTGCTGACAGCTCAGAGCCTGGAACCTGCTTTAGATTCTGTATCTCCCTTTCTCTCAGCCCCTCCCCTGCTTCACTCTGTCTCTCTTTATCTCCCTCAAACATAAATAAACATTAAAAATATTTTTAAAAAAGGACAATCAAAAGGAATTTTGGACTTACTTGACATGAGGTTTGAGATAAGTGAAGAATGAATTTCATTTTCCATTATTGAGTGAATGGTGGTCATTTTCTTTTTTTTTTTTTTCTTTTTTTTTTTTTAACGTTTATTTATTTTCGAGACAGAGAGAGACAAAGCATGGACGGGGGAGGGTCAGGGAGAGAGAGACACAGAATCTGAAATAGGCTCCAGGCTCTGAGCTGTCAGCACAGAGCCCGACTCGGGGCTGGAACTCACGGACCTCGAGATCATGACCTGAGCCGAAGTCGGCCGCTTAATCGGCTGAGCCACCCAGGCGCCCCAGTGGTCATTTTCTTTTAAATGGGCAACACTGGAATATACTTGTAAGCCATTTCGGTATAGGTGGTAAACTAAAGGCCAGGCAAAGATATAGATCCTAGGCAGTGAGACCAGAAGGAATAGATGGGAGGACCCAAGGTGGATCCTTGTGGAAACTGTTACATATAATTACAGAATATGGGAAAACAACTTTTCAGAAGGCACTCCCAAACCCCCCAGACAGAGAAGAGGAAAAATCAAGAAACAAAAGAAGCCCAAGGGAAGGAAGTGTTTCGAAGATGGATTTTGCAAAAGAGTTGAATGCTTTTAAAAGAGCATTTAAAATGAGAATAGAAATACAAGGCCTAGGAAAGGAGAGTCACTGATTTCTTGCAGTAGCACTATTCATGGAGGGTTGGAGCAGTAGACGTATCTGTGGATTGAAGACTGAATCTGGGATTGTGAAGTCAGATAGTGAGGGATGAAAACTGCGTTTGAAAACTTCTTATGATGGGGTGCATGCATGGTAATTAAAAGAATATGTGAGATGAAATCAGGATTTATGTGTCAATATTTGTTTTTCTGTTATATTTTTACATTATCCTTTTAAGACAAAACAAATTTAGCATACTTGCTTTACTTATTTATTGCAATGTAACCAGCCACCTCCAAATGAAGGGGCTTAAGACAGCAAATCATTGTTCATATGTCTATGTGTCTTTAATTTAGGTAGGACTCTGCTGAGTGACTTACAAGTGCCAAGTGACAACACTGGGGTCATTCACAGCTATACTCAGCTGGTCACTGGGCCTAGCTGGAAGGTCCAAGAAGAGTTTACCTCATCTACCTGGTGCCTCAATATTCCTCTTCATGATTTCTATCTTCTCTTAAGGTTTAGCTTTGGTTTTCTTACAGCTTAGAGGGAGTTCTGCAAAAGGAGAAGGTCTGATGTGCGACTACTTATTAAACCTCTTCTTGTCTCATGCTTACTAGCATCCCGTTGAGCAAAACAAATCCCTTGTTGATGGGGAAAGATGGCTACACCAGGTGATGCCTTTCAGACACACAGTTCACTTTGAAGCTCCACATGTAATAGTCAGCCACGTGTTTCAGAGCCAATACAAATGAACCAATTGAGGCTAAATATCCAAGAGAGTTATTATTTTTCAACATTTCAGAGAATGTGGGAAGGTTTGGGGGCATGAGATTTAGGTAGTAGGATACAGAGTTTCCCTGGTTTATCAAGAAGGAAGGAAGCATAAATGGATAGAGATATAGATAGGTCTCTATCTTTAATCCTGGAAGATAATTTCATTAGATGGCTTCAATTTTCTCTCCAAGACAGGAGGCAAAATTGTCAGCTATGTGTGAGGGGTTGAACTTTTCATAAGGGCAAGTGCTTTTAAAAGATCATAAAAATTAGGGAAGCACACTGAAGTAAGAAACTTAGTTGTTTTGTCAGGCAATGTTCGAGAACCACGGGAGGGTGGTGATCATAAATTTTTGCAGATAGAGTCAACCTTGTAAGAGTCAGTGCGTTTTGCTACAAAGTTTTACTAGCAAGGAACTAAAGATAACTAAAACAATGTTGAAAAAAATAATTGAGGTAATAAATGAGGAAATATGTGAGGAAAGTATTCTTGCTTGATCATACAAAAACACTTAAACATTTCTTTTAGATATTAAAGTTTACAAATCCTTATTGTGTTAGTTTATTTTAATTAATTAATTAATTAATTAATTATTTTTGAGAGGGAGAGAGAGCGTTCGTGCGTGTGCATGCATATGCAGGGAGGAGCAAAGGGAGAGGGAGAGACAGAATCTTAAGCAGGCTCCACACTCAGCACAGAGCCCAACATGGGGCTTGATCTCCCAACCCTGACATCATGACCTGATCTGAAATCTAGTCAGATGCTGAACCGACTGAGCCACCCAGGATCCCCACAATTCCTTATTGTTAAATCTCTTAAATTTGTAGGGTGATAATATCTCCGTTTTACTGAAGAGTCAACTGAAGCTCCCAGATTTCCAAATTCTTATGAAATGCCAAACGTTTCATGGTTGGCAGGAAGCAAAAGTCACTCAATGTTCTTTACTCTGCATTATAGCTATCTGTTAGAAATTCAGGCAAAATTCACTTAATGAAATTCCTCTTTGTGTTACTGAATAGGAGCAGTGTATCCTGAGGAATGAGAATGGAATTCTCAGTAGTGATTGTGGTAGTGGCGTAGCAATCATTGGGTTTTAATGCCAGTATCATTTTCATTAATTATTTGACTTTGAAAACACTAACTTCCACTTGTCTTCATTCCTTCATATCTTGAATCAGGATTATTATAGTACATAATGTGAGAATTTAGTTTAATGAGATGATGCTGAAGGTTAGGCTGGTGCACGAACACATAGTAAGTACACGGTAAATAATAGAAGCATTGTGATGAATATTGTTAGCAGTAGCTTTCAACACTACACCAACACTACAATACACTTCTCGTTTTGAGAAGAATAAAATTCTGGCTAATTCAAAAGAATAATTGTCAGTATCTGTACTTGAAGAAATGATCAGCCTTTTTCACAATTATTTACAAAGCACCTATGATGCATCATATAGCCTACTAAGTGCCAGCAGCTTTTTATTAAATTAATGAAATGAGACACTGATGTATGATATATGTTTGAGTTGATTTTGCTAGTTTGCCTTTCCCTGCTCTCCCTTTTGTAAAATTCCTAATAAAACTTCTAATGTATTCAGGAATTCAAAATTGATGAAATATAACTGAAGCATAAAATCATTAGTAAAGTATGTAAGTAAATCTGGAAAACAATTTTCCATTTAGACAGGCACAAATGGAAAACTTATCCACAAGTAATCAGTGCCTTGGTTCCTAAGCCTAGTAAAGACCATAGCTAACACGAAAAATAATTAGAGACGCTAAAATCCTCTAAGGCATTACAATATGAAATCTCAGTTAATTTGGAATTATTTCTAATTTTCAATTATCTACAAAATCCTCATTTTATCCATATATATGTATATAAAACATACTGAAGGGAAATCTTGATCAACTGATTAGTTAGTAGGTGTTTTATACGACACGAACTTATTTATTTTACATATACTGACTAAATAATACTGACACAATGGAATTTTAAGTATATTTGTAATCATGATAGCAAAGACACATTCCTTCACTTACGATACTTTTGTTTTGGTTTTTTCCTGATTGTGATATAAGAAAGCCAGCTTTGTACACAGAGATGATGCAATTTGATTTGCATCTTGATTTTGGGAGGTATGTATGAGAGATAGTTGGTTCACAAATTGAAAGCTCAATGATTACGAAAAATGTAAGGACAGAATTTATTTAAATGGTGAGCCTTTAGGCACACATAACAGTGTGTCCTCAAGCCATTAATTTTGAAGACTTTAGAGGTTAGTAGAATGTGCATTTTGGCCTATTAACTTCTATAGCTTAGATATATGTAATACATCCTCATAGATCAGCGTTTGTAATCCAGAACCTAAATAAATAGCCATTACAATTGATTTTAAAGGAAATCATTACTGATTAATCATAATTTCCTGTGGCAAAATTTTGATTCGAGCAGATTTACACTAGGGAAATGTGGTGTTTCAAAATCACTGAATTATATTCACATGGAATTTCAAGTGAATATTTCATTATATAGTTCCTCCAGTTGTTACAAAAAGATACAATGATGATACCATGGCACTGGCAAATCCGGAGAAACGTGACCACTTCTCGTAAATGACTTCTTGCATTTTCCAAAAGCATCAAGGGAAAAATGTCAAAACTGATTTAACATATGTTGCTTATATAACAATAAAATAACAATGACTTGAAGGTAGGCTAAAGTTTGTAGAATAGACTTTTGGGTGCCGGAGTAATTACCAAGCAACACATTTTTGGAAAGCATCACGGCCTCACACTCCAAGGCACTTGCAAGCTTTCTAGGACGATCACATGCTGTAGTCTCTGTGAGCTGCCTTGCCTTGAATCTCAGCTCCATCACGTACCAGCTGTTCAACTTTAGGCAAGTTACTTACTGCTTTTAAGTCTGAAATTGCTTCTTTGCAAAATGAAGACAATAATACTATCTTTGTTCATAGGAATTGCATGCACGTTTAATAATGAAAATAATACCTGTCACTAACTGGCTAGATGCAAAGTTTGGAATCTGGCACTACTCCAAATGACTTCCATGTATGATCGTACACAATCCACTGAACAACCACATGAATTAGGTGTCATTATTCTCACCATTTCCAAGATGAGAAACAGAAGCCTAATCCCTCCAACACGTAACGCATGGGAAGAGGTTAGCAGAGCACCTGGTGCCCCACACCCTCTCCAGCAGCTTGTTATTTTCCCTTCTGCATTTTTAGCGTCCGCTCTATTTGTCTGTGGCCAATCACTGGTAACCGGCATCAAAATGGCTTCCCCATTTATGAGTAACTTCAAAGTTTGCCCTTTTTTTTTGGCAGAAAATTCCAAGGCTTTCTTTCCAAGATGTAAAATAAAGTGAATCATTTGTAGGAAACGAGGAGATAGGAACTAAACCCTCGGTTACAGGTCACTCAAAAAAGGCACACAACCACTATTTTTTGCACTCTTACTATATGACAATTAAATGTTAAAATCCCCCTCTACCATTCTGGGTGGGAAGTGAATACTCGGCCAGGAGCAGAGAAAATTCAATACTATATGTGTGCTTCATAATATTGAGTACACAGAGAAAATCAAACATTTGCACATTCTCTGATATTTTTCTGCATTACTCTAAGATAGATAGCTGGGGTCAGTACTTCTTACCTGCTGGTGCTTCTAGATTTGACGTCAGAGATGGTTTTAAATCACTGTCCTGCCTCAAACATATGCCGTCTCTAAGCCTTGTGTCTTAAACACATGGCTTAATTTTTTAAGCCTCATTTTTGTCACATAATAGATGGTGATAATAATATTTAACTTACAAGGTTAGCAAAAAATTGGTAAAATCTGTTTAAAGTACTTCCCACAGTACTTAACATAGAATGAAGTGCAGCAAATGGAAGCAATCCCTATTATACTAAGACGATGCAATAGGAAGTTAAAATAAATTCTTCTTCTTCTATTCTATGTGAATACTTATCTACAGGAGCTGAAAATTAGCTATATTCTATGTTTTAATAAGAGAATTGCTTGCCCCTTAGATAGAATAGCCATGTGTGGCACATATTTACAAAAGAAACATGAAGTCACTAAGTAATTAGCACTGTGGGATATCCTCAGATGGTAAAGATCTAATGTCCAAATGGTAACAAAGCCAGGTAAACAGAGCATATTAAATCAAATAAACGTAATGGCTTTCTCAAGACATTTTCAATGTGTTGATTTTCACAATTCAACATCTAAAAAATCAGCAAATTTGGTATTCAGGTTTTTAATTAAAAAAATTTTTTTTTTACTTACATTGATTTATTTTTGAGAGACAGAGAGAGAGGGCACAAGTAGGGAGGGGCAGAGAGAGAAGGAGACACCGAATCGGAAGCAGACTCCAGGCTCCTCTCTGTCAGCACAGAGCCCGACGCCGGGCTTGAACTCACAAACCATGAGATCATGATCCGAGCCCAAGTCGGAAGCTTAACCAACTGAGCCACCCAGGTGCCCCGGTGTTCAGGTTTTTTATTCAATGACATTAGATTTAGTTTCAGCCCATATTTATATGATCTGAAGATTCTGCTTGGCTCTACATTTTTCTACAGAGTTGTGCTTCTCAATATTTTTTAAAAAAATCACATGCATGTAGCAAATGAACATTTAAACATTTTAAGTATGCCACACTGGGGTAAAGAGAGGAGCTTTCTCCTGCCAGAAGTCCCGACTAAGGGTTTGGATGGCCCCTGGCTCCACCAAGTGTCCAAAGCCTAAAAATATCAATATGTTTAGACTGAGATCTATTCATGGCATCTGTGAGCCATGGTACATCTGTGAGCTATGCCCCACGAGTCAGTATGGCCTCCACATGCACCACAACACACAGGAAACTGCCGGTGAGGACATCAAGTTTATACTGGTACCCTTATCCACTGCTTGTAAACAGTCTGCATTAATCAAATTATCTCAATTAAGTATAGTCTTTTGCTCAATTAGGGATAACTTTTAAAAGTACATACATATTTGGATCCAATGTTTTAGTCAGTTGTTTGTACAAAATGGAGAAGTAGGCCAATACGCGTGTAACAGTATTACATCATGATTTCTGGAAGGCTCTCTCAAGAACTATGAAGGGTCTGACCATTTACTCTACTTCAGGCTAACAAGATAGCCTGCCACAGTTTCATGGACATAGGAAGCAGACTCCAGGGTCAGAGATAAAGAACTTTATTATTCTAGACACGAGTACCATGAACATCTGCATATTACTATCAGTTCTCACTGTGCCCTAGTTCCACTTGGCAATGTAAGTGGACCCAGATTGTTGCACACAGTGTTCCTAGAATAGGAATCTTGAGCCTAGGAACCTAAATCTTTTTTTGTTTTGTTTTGTTTTTAATTTTTTTAATATTTATTTATTTTTGAGAGAGAGGAGGTGGTCGTGGGGGAGGGTCAGAGAGAGAGAGAGAGACACAGAATCCGAAGCAGGCTCCAGGCTTTGAGCTGTCAGCACAGATCCTGAAGCAAGGCTCAAACCCAACTCAGAGGCTTAATGGACTGGGCCACTCAGGTGTCTCTTTGGAACCTAAATCTTTTACAATAGGTGAGAAGCAAGTTTATCTTTTCTTTCTCTGTTCAAAGGCTACTCACTACTCAAATATCCTTAAAGGAACAGACCAATACAAAAGGCAATTGCTCTCTGTGAGCAGATGTATAGAAATGGCAGAGACCCATGGAGAATTATTTCCCAATAGGTACCAGCAGTATCCAGAAGGTTTCTTTATTGGATACCAAGCTTCACACTTCCAGTCAGCACCTAATCAGAAATTACAAGCTCAAATGCCTTCAGAAGTTATAGAGTTGCGAAAAACATGAATCAACCTGTTTGTGACACAACAGAAAAATTATTTATATTTAAAAAGGTATTTAGGGTTGTGTGCTATAGAAATATTAACTAATTTTAAAGTAAGTCTAACAGGGAGAAACTATCATTATTCTAACAGAGAAGGAAAGAGAAGCCAGAGAGGATGAGGAACTTTTACTAGGCCACATATTTAATAAGTAGTTGAGTCAGATGTTGACCCCAGACAGATGGGTTCTAGCTTCACAGGTGTTAAGTGCGATCCTCTTCTGTCTATACAGCAGGGACAAACTGGTGAATGAACATCTGTTTAAAATCACTGCCCTCCCCTCTCTCCTATTTTCTTGTTTTCTTCCTCTTTTTCTTTACTTGGAAAAGAAAATATGAATATTTTTTCTGAGCTACCTCATTTCAATTCCTGATTTAATTAAATTTATGTTTTGATGGCAAAAATAATACACAAAATCAGAAACTGTCTTCTTTTATCTTGAGGGAAAATAACTGGCTGTTCGAGTTATGTCTAGCTAGCGTATACATGTGTGGAAGGGAGACGGTGTAAAAAAGGAAATTTCTCAAGTTCTATGAAAGTTGGATTTTCTGAAAACATGAAACAAAATATTTTGTCTTCAAAGCCTCTGGGATAAGGCAGAATGTGCTTATTTGAATCAAGCATTTCAATGGAATACCTTTTTTCTATAACAAATGTGGAATACAGCAGCAAAACCAATTAATACTCAGTCATATTTCTTTTAACTCACCGGTAAAGTATAGAGGAAGGAGGAAGAAATATAACAAGAAAGGTTTTCAATCTCACCCAAATTTGTGTAGTTCCCATACACCTCATAAGCTCTGCTCCTAGCCAAGCAAATGATCTAATATTAATACCTGTCATACAGAAAGGCAATCTTGTCTTTTAATGATGCCCTTTCTAGCTCTAGAGTTCAATTCTTCCCTCACACATTAAGACAGTGTCAAAAAATTATAACGGCTAATGCAAGGTTGAATTTTAGCACTCCTTGTTAAATCCAAGTTTCCAAAGCATGCAGTTTCATTCCCATTTTATAGCTAGTTCCCTTGTAGTCACAGAGGGAACAAAAATGTATCTAGGTTTAAAAAATTAAAGTAACTGATATTCTTTTTGGGAACATAGATTCAATTATATAAAACCTTATTCTTAATATATTACATCAGTTTCTAATAAAAAAAAATTCAGACACGTCATTTGGTCTGAATGATTTATTATAAAATTAACTTTGCTTTTTGCCAAATAAAAATCAATTTCATCAGATTGGCTGCTGGAGACAGAAAAATAAAAGACATTATCTCATTGAGAACAAGACTGTCCTTTTCTCACCTTTAGAGAGCCAGAAAAGAACACTGATGAGGTGTGAAGTCTGATTAAGACATAACTCAGAATTGGTTTTGATATTTCTTAAGGTAAATTATTTGCCCCATCTCTACCTACCATGTTGTGGGGTGCCTTTATGCTCTCTTTTCTACTTCTTTACAAAAACTAATTTTCAGGCGTGTTTTTATTGACTTAAAGAGGCTTATAGATGGAATGAAACTTAGAAATTACCTCTCCTGACTCTATCCTTATAATTTTACAGTAGTTGGAATTTAAATAAAATTTGAGCCTGGAAGGAGAAACAATTACCTGTTCCCACCTCATCATAAATGTAGTTGTCTCCATCTAGTACATATCATATAGAGTCTAGCTTAATTTATGGCACTTAAATTTTTATTTAAAATTTATAACAAAATAAATAGATTATTTTTTACAGAAATAATCATTAGGAGGGTATAGAAATGAAACTTTCTTAGAGAGGGGAATGTAGACCTTACTGGACTTCTAAAGTACAAGATAGGCTTTCAGACCCCTACAACTATGAATAATAGCAACTTAGGCTGATATCACTGCTTTGGGACCACTGGTAACTATAATTATACCTTCAAAAATGGCATATAGTTTTGTCTCGCACGTGTAGATTCTGCAAGTTTGGAGGAATACAGACCATATAGTTTTCCTGTCTTTCACAGCGCCACAGAGCAGTAGGGGCATGGGGCTAGGGTTTACAGCTGATGCCTATAACCTGATGCCAATATTCAGAAAAGGAAATTTCTAGCCATGTTGCAATATTTCAGAGTTTTTTGTTAATAGAATATCAGACCAAGTCTATGGCTTCCCATGTTGTATGTTTAAATGTGTGAAAAACCTAAGATAAACTGAAAAGTTACGTGTTCCAAAAAATAGAAAGGAATATATTTGTTTGTAAAAATGAAAAAAATTGATTATGGTTAATATTCAAAATATATCTCTATGTGTATTGCAATAAGAAAGCAAACCATTGGAAAAAAAACTATAATGGTAAAAGGAAAGTGAGATTAACAAAAATATGAACCTATAATTTTCAATTTTAAAATTCCAACACAATTTTTTGAGTATGTATAAGTGTTACCATTGTGTAAAGTACTTAAGCGCTGATTGAAAAACTGTTTATGTTGAGGTAATAAACACTGAGCTTTGAAAGCTTCCGAATTTCCTTATCTTTGTCAGGCATCATGATCCTTCACTTGTAATCTCTCCGCCAAGCCCATTCAAAGGAATGTCACAGTAGGAAAGTAAAAAAAAAAAAAAAAAAAAAGAGAAGCAGGTTCAGGAGGAAGGAATGATAGAAAAGGTATTTTCAAACAGTGAACATTAATTATGGGAAGTACATTTATTTGCTAAAGACATTTGAATTTGAATGTTAGTGTTGTCCATAATAGGATTCATTTGTTTTGTTTTGTAATATTCCTTGTAATTATCCAATGCCAACTTCAAATCTTCCTTTTATCCTACCAAGGAGATTAAATCAGTTATGTAGACATGTAGGGTCCTCCGATGGGAGGAATACATGATGTGATGATAAAATAACGGGTGAGACATTACCATAAGAAAGATAGGAAAAGGGGCACCTGGGAAGCTCAGTCGATTAAGCATCCAACTCTTGATTTTGGCTCAGCTCATGATCTCACGATTCATGGGTTCTAGCGTCAAGTCAGGCCCTGCACTGTCAGTGCGGAGTCGACTTGGGATGATCTCTCTCTCCCTTTCTCTCTGCCCCTCCCCCACCCATGCCGTCTCTGTTTCTCTCAAAATAAATAAATAAGCTTAAAAAAAAAAAAAAAAAAAAAAAAAAAAAACTAAAGAAGTATTGAAAAAGAGACCTGTCTTTTAAAATTAGGCATGGGGAATCCCAAACAATACTTTGCTCCTGTCCATGACACCAGGTTATGTCGTGCAGTACCGCCGCTTTAGCACTGTTAGGAGATTCTCCTCCCGAGACCTCTCTCCTCCTGGATTCAACACGTGACAGTTTGTGCAGTAAATGTATCTGCAATGTGTTCTCGCTGCAGGGAATTTTCACGGTCAGGGCGACATCCCTAGGTTTTTCCTTCTAGGAAGGTACAAGGATCTTTCCATAAAAAACAATATGAGAACTTCTTTTGCATGTTGAGTATCTGTGGATCCTTGAACAGCAGATGAAGAGAGAGCATTTTGAGACATTTGTTGAATCTGCTTGGCATTTGCAAGAGCAATCATTGGGAGATGTGGCTCAGCTATTTGTATGGTGAAATAATGTAAGCATCCCAAAATAAAGCACGTTATACTGATTTCTACTACACATGGAGCAAATATTGTTTCATTTCACACATTACATGTATATATGTACATATATAATTGTCAAGTCTCTCTGTGTTTACATATAAATACATTTAAAATTATATATATATATATATATATATGTATGTATACACACACACATATACACACACGCAGGCTTGAAAATTGGAAGATATTATTATGAATATATATCTTCTTTTAAATACAATCTTCCTGGACAGGAACTAAACTCAGACTTCTTTCTATTAGTGACTAATGAACACACAAACACTTTCTCTGTGTCCAGTTACGAAACAAATGTGCTAAGAAATCACTGAATGCTAAAGCTTGATTTCACAGTAAGTACATTTCTGGCATAAAGGCAGTGAAAAGAAAACATATGTCAGATCCATGCGAATAAAGATTCATCTTCTGCAGCCAAAGAATGAAACTGAATGCATGCAGAATAACTGACCCTGCCTTAAAAAGGAAGCAATTTATCTTCAAGGATGAAGGAGGCTCTTCATAACTCTCATCTTAACATTTTTAAAAATGATAAGCTAGACATTCCAAATGCCAAATATGCATAGTCCTTAAACATTAGAATAAGTATATCTCAATAGTGTTACTAAATTATATTTTGGATTAATTCCATTAAGTTTATCTTACCATGTAATTAATCACTTTTTAAATTTCAAATATGTATTATTATTTTAGCAAAATTACTCAATAGGTCCAGATTACTAATACATACAATAAAATACTTTAGCAGGTCTAGCATACACATCACAGAAATTTTAAAAGAGTGCAGTTTTTCATTTCTGTTTATAATCTGTACATGATCACAAATGCATTACCCTAAAAATAGTCTCTCCCTCTTTTAGGTGTTTCTGTGCATCTAGTAGAGATTTAAGTGTTCAGATATTAAAATAATTCACTTTGCCAAGTATAGCAAAGAGACCCAGAATTCCATGACCCACACCCACACATGTAGTCCCGAGAGTCTGTGAGTAGCAACCAAATAATAATATAAAACACAATTTTTACTTCTTTCTTTCATTATCATCTATCATTGTTAGATACAAAATGCTGGCTTCTATTAAGCCTGCTACCAAAGCTTTTATTTCTGCCCTCTGACTCATAGTCGCAGATGCTACTGTGATATCTATAGCATCTTGACGTGGTTGTCCATACTGCAAAGCACTGTACATCATTTTTTCAGAGGGAGTGTGTCAAGAGCCAGGTGAGATAAAGAAATCAGTTATTAACAAATGCATGAAATGCATCCAAGTTTTATCACTTATCCTGTTGTTACAGTAATATCCATCTTCAGGACACCTACTCAGAAAAAACATGACAGGTGAAGGCTAATGTTGCTATTTAAAACCTGCGGAAGGTTAGGTATTATTACTCTCTGGATTTACAATATGGTAATGTAAGAAATTCAGGGGGGGAGAAAAGGTGATGCTTAGTTTATAAATTTAGAGACGTTCAAATTTCCTTCTTACGGTGTTGCCTGGTAATATTAAAACTAGGGTTTTGTTGCAC
The DNA here is from genome assembly GCF_018350195.1 of Panthera tigris. Classification (NCBI taxonomy): domain Eukaryota; kingdom Metazoa; phylum Chordata; class Mammalia; order Carnivora; family Felidae; genus Panthera; species Panthera tigris. The sequence continues at coordinate 90,044,113 of NC_056663.1, forward strand.
TTTTAACCTTACTAAATGTATTAAAATATTTTCCTTGCTTATGGTCTCTCTAGGATATTGGAAGAGATGATTATTTCTATTTTACAAAATCAAACACTGATTTCCACAGAGCTTATATATTTAAGTCCAGGAGTTGAACACAGGCTTTTTGATCCTCTGCACATACTTCCAAAATTTACAAGAAGCCCCAAACCAATTTTACAAACCGATCTTCTAGAAACCAGTGTGTTTGTTTTATGCCCCCATAACACTACACTAAGCTAAAACAGTAATGTAATATAATCTCTAAATAAATTATAGATTTATCCCTTATTCTGAAAACAAAGGTCACAGACTTCTATATTTCATTTCAGTTTATTTTGGCTACTCAGAAAATAAGAGCATTCTATATTATTAATTACTGAAAGGCAACTGTTGAAATATGTATTCCAAATTTAAATTAGTCTTTTCTTACCTGTAAATGTATGTATAGGTACATATAATTCATTTTGATAGACATTTAACATACAGATACAATCTTATATTCCCAGTTGTTTAATGATAATACTATAATAGTATGAAATCGTGGTTCACTGTATGCTTTCTCTTCAAGTTTCTTTCAAGTTGAAACTCAATTATTACAGGTTAAGAATCATATCAATGATTCAGACTAATCTGTTTTCCTTTGCATTGATATATGCTGGCTTTAGTATCTATATTTCCCTATAATACACCAACTTAAATGTTTCATTTTTTAAAATTATGTTGTAATTTATAGCAGTTGCTGGGAATTCAAATCATATGAACTATTTCCGAACTGTCATTTTATGTTGATACTTTATATGCGTTAGTTTGTTTGTTTGCTTAATTATGTATTTATATTTTAAGTAGGCTCCACAGACAACTTGGGGCTCCAATTCATGACCGTGAGATTAAGAGTCACGTGCTCTAATGGCTGAGCCAGCGAGGTGCCCCCTGCCTGAGTTTATTTAGTCATTAAAACAACTATATAGGGTAGGTTTTATTTATATCTCTCAGAGACAAATTACAAAGTGAAAAAGGGTTAGATAAAATCTCCCTGTGACAGCAATAGTAAATGAAAAGGCAGAAGGTACACCAGACCAAGGTTTGTTGATGAGATACTCACCTTAAACAGCATTAATAATCTGCATCCAGATTTTCAATTCAATAAGTAATACAATCTGCTAGATAAAGCTGTTTAATATTCACATGTCACAATCAATAGATTCTGTGTGTTTCTCCATTCTCAGGAGGTAAGTGAGTACAATTTAAGAATACCGATATGCTGATTGATGTAGAAAAGGCTAAGAGCTCCAAACTCATTTAAACTCTTTTAATGATATGGCATTTATGTAGTTTTTTTTTTAATTACTTAATTCAACTGACTTCCACAACAATTATGTAAAGAAAGCAAAATATTTAGTAGCTACATTATACAGATGACAGTATGAGAAGCAAACATGTTAGATGCCATTCTCAAAGTGTAATAATAGAAAAATTCAGAGTAGATCATTTCTTAATACCCACTTTCTCTATGGATAAAATGGTTTTCATTATAATAAAATTAATTGAATAATATTAGCAATAGCCTGAAAAGAAATGCAAGCAACGTACATTTTTCTTCTTAAACATCACATGTATAATAGAGCTCATAATTCTAAGTAAAAATAAAAAAAAAATAAAACAAACTTTATGGTACAAAAAGAAAGGTAAATGATACTTTCAATTATACTAGTGTTTGTTTTTAAGGAAGAGTATGCATTGCTTTGCATTTTTTTACCATTTTAAATATGAAACATTAACAAAAATTCCAAACTGTCAGGGCGCCTGGGTGGCAACTCTTGATTACGTGTCCAACTCTTGATTTTGGCTCAGGTCATGATCTCATGGTTCCTGAGTTCAAGCTCTGCATCAGGCTCCACACTGTTAAGTGTGGGGATTCTCTCTCTCTCCCTCTCTCTCTCTGCCTCTCCCCTGTACTTTCTCTTTCTCTCAAAATAAAAAAAATAAATAAATAAACTTTAAAAAATTCCAAATTGTCACATAGAAATGAAGTACCTTAAATTCTGTTGCTTTATGTTCACCATCCCTGTGTGTTCCCAAGTACCTAAAGGGCTGGAGACATGAGGTGTACTCAAAGTGAGCTTGAGTTATTCTTTTTTTTTTTTTAAATAAGATTTATTTATTTATTTGGAGAGAGTGAGAGAGCACGAACTGGGGGAGGGGCAGAGAGAGAGGAAGAGAGAGAATCTTAAGCAGGACCCACGTTGTCAGCACAGAGCCTAATGCAGGGCTAGATTCCATGAACGGTGAAATCACAACCTGAGCTGAAACCAAGAGTCACAAGCTTAATCAACTGAGCCACCCAGGTGCCCTTGAACTTGAATTATTCTAAATTATTATACACTTACTCTTCCGTTTATTAATTAATTAATTAATTTATTTATTTATTTTTAAATACTCTCCATGCCCAGTGTGGAGCCCAATGAGGGGCCTGAACTCATGAGCCTGAGATCAAAACCTGAGCTGAGATCAAAAGTCAGACACTTAACCAACTGGGCCACCCAGGCACCCCTACATTTAGCCTTTAAATAAATCCTGTAGTTGATTCTTGATATATTTGGGATGGCTATATAAATGAGAATTTTACAAATTAGCTCCCTTCTAGAGTGCCAATTTTTAAAAAGTAATAAACATTACTAAGTTGATACATGACATGTATATTATTAAAATGCAACATTAACCACAGCAATTACTTAAACTATGGCCTTTTGTAGCAACATGGATGGAACTGGAGAGTGTTATGCTAAGTGAAATAAATCATACAGAGAAAGACAGATACCATATGTTTTCACTCTTATGTGGATCCTGATACACTTAACAGAAGACCATAGGGGAGGGGAAGGAAAAAAAAAATCAGAGAGGGAGGGAGCCAAAACACAAGAGACTCTTAAAAACTAAGAATAAACTGAGGGTTGATGGGAGGTGGGAGGGAGGGAAGGGTGGGTGATGGGCATTGAGGAGGGCACCTGTTGGGATGAGCACTGGGTGTTGTATGGAAACCAGTTTGACAACAAATTTCTTATTAGAAAAATAAAATTAAATCATTAAAAAAATATCACATAGAGAAGAATTCTATCATCAATTTGTTTAGGATTGCTAGCATAATGTGATAATAAAAAACAGGTAAACATTTAGTTGGTTTTACTACTGTTTCAAAATGATCTGCAGACTCTGTACCCACATACTGTCTGCACTTGAGGAAATGGCTCCTGTATTCAACTCTTGGTTAGGCAAGTATTTGTACCTAAATGTTATTATTCAAAAGTATTTAATGACTATCTATATGTCAGGCAATAATATGAAATCTGGAGTCATGGTTGTAGACATAGTTCCTGAGAGGGACTTTCTTCAGAAATGTTTTCTCAATTTAGATCTGAATGATGGAAATTTGTGGCCATGCAAAGACAGAGAAAAAAGAAGTTACAGATAATGTGCAAATGCTCTGAGCTTGAATATCTAGAAAAAACTTTTTATAAGGCTATGATAAAGTATTTATATTTTATTTTAAGTGCAATGAGAACTTATTGAAGGTTTTTTTTTATTTTAAAAGAAATAATACCATATATATATATTTTTTAATTTTTTAAGTTTATCTGGAGAAGGAAATTGTGTGGAACAAGTTAGTCAGCAGATCTGAAGAGCCAAGCCTTAGATTTCTTTCTCAAATATATTTTTAATGTATCATGCATGGAATGGATATGAAGGGAAATTAAATAAGATAATGAAATTATTATAAATATTTAGCAAATAACTTTTAAAAAATCTGAGTGACATCTAAGAGTGTGAGATTAATAACAGCAACAAATATGACAGGGAGTTGAGGAATCTAAGTAGTGTTCAAAACAAAACAAAACAGGGGCGCCTGGGTGGCCCAGTCAGCTGAGCGTCTGACTTCAGCCCAGGTCATGATCCCACACTTCGTGGGTTCAAGCCCTGTGTGGTCCCTGTGCTGATGGCTCAGAGATTGGAGCCTGCTTCAGATTCTGTGTGTGTGTGTCTCTCTCTCTGCCCCTCCCCTACTCTGTCTCTCTGTCTCCCCAAATAAATAAACATTAAACACACACACACACACACACACAACACAGGAAAAGTCTAAGAGGACTAACCATACATGTCAAAAGGATTTTAAAAATCCAAACAGGTGGCTCAGTCAGTTAAGCGTCAACCTCAGCTCAGGTCATGATCTCATGATCTCACAGTTCATGGGTTTGAGCCCCCTATCAGACTCTGCCGACAGTGCAGAGCCTGCTTGGGATTTTCTCTCGGCCCCTCCTCTGCTCACGTTCTCTTTCTCTCTTTCTCAAAATAAATAAATAAACTTAATTTTTTTTTTAAATATCTCTGGGCGAATTTATAAAACTTGAACAACTTAAATGTCATATTTGGATTTGGGTAATGTTTTTTTTTTTTTGAGGTATTTTTTTTTTCAACGTTTTTTATTATTTTATTTTTGGGACAGAGAGAGACAGAGCATGAACGGGGGAGGGGCAGAGAGAGAGGGAGACACAGAATCGGAAACAGGCTCCAGGCTCCGAGCCATCAGCCCAGAGCCTGACGCGGGGCTCGAACTCACAGACCGCGAGATCGTGACCTGGCTGAAGTCGGACGCTTAACCGACTGCGCCACCCAGGCGCCCCTGGATTTGGGTAATGTTTATAACCCATTCCATTTACTCCATATCCACATGAGGAAAAGAATATAGGCTAACTCATTAGTACATGATTACCACAGAGTTTGGTCTGAGTCATTCTGATGACTTTCATGGGTCTTTATGTCTTTGAACGGAACATGATTCAGATGTGGCAAGAAAAAAAAAAGTTTTTCAGCCAGTTAGTTTTTTCTTTGTTTGTTTTTTAAATGTTGATTTATTTTTGAGAGAAAGAGAACAAGTAGGGGGAGGGCAGAGACAGAGGGGAGAGGGAAACAGAGGATCTGAAGAGGGCTCTGTGCTGGCAGCAAAAAACTTGATGTGGGGCTGGAATCTCAGGAGCTAAGCTTAATCCACTGAGCCATCCAGGTGCCCCAGTTAGTTTTGAAATTAAATTGTCATATGTTAGAGTGACAGTGGGTAGGAGGGGAATAACATTTTCCTGCCTGAATATGTTAAGTGGGTACAAGCCAATGCCTATGTGAAACATTTTTTCTCTTTAATCAAGGATACTCAAACACTGGGCTTTTCTTCTTCTCAAATGCAAGATAAGACTTAGGGGAAATAAACATATTTGTTTATGAAAATAAAAAAAAGGAATATAGACTAATTAGTGGGGTTAATTTACAACTCCACTTTTACTAAATCTAATATTTGATATTCACAATTATTCATAATAAGATGGTACATAAAATTAGCCACTTAAAAAGGTATGTTTTAAATTGGCTGCCCTTAATATTAGAAGGAAAGGGAAAAAGGAAACTAATCATATGTGACATTGAGATGCAAAAGTCTTACCTTGCACATACCACCTTTAACTAAAATACAACCTGAAGATTTTATATTTAAAGCATATATGGCTCTATTCTAGAAAATGATAAATTTTGGTCAAAGATTTTGTAATACTAGACTGTTACAAACCATGTTAAATAATGTTGGCAAGAATATCTAAGGATATCAAACTCCCTAGCTAAAGATACTATAGGAAAACATAGACATATATGTGTGTGTGTATACATATATATATGTGTATATATATATATATATATATACACATATATATATATACATATACATATATATACATATACACATATACATATATATATACATATACATATATATATATGGTTTTTGGCTTTAAAGATAGAGCAACTTATATGATCTTAAAGAGGATTAGTGTTGCATAAATCAACTTATTAATCCATGAAGGTGAATTTTCCTTTAAAGAAAAAAAAATGCAAATCTTGAATATTCTCTGTACTACCCCGGAGATAAGTCCCAAATTTCTGAATTACCCTTTGGAAATTGAGCTTGCTTCAATCATCTATTCATCCATTTATTTATCCACATATTTATTCATTCTGCAAATATTAATTTTAAATTCTTCCATGGATGAATAAAGAAGAAAATGAAATATAATGTACTTATGTTCTCACCTTTTAATGTAGGTATAACTCTACCATTACTTGAATGTAGATAAAAGGAAATCACTTAAAGACCTGTAGAATACTTTAATTGCAAATTATGGAATCATTAAAAAAATAGAAAAACAAAAATATATTTATTCACCTGGAATTTGAAGACAAATCATCAAAGAATATAGGTAGGAATTTAAAAAAAAGTAATGAACCACTACAAGTTCAAGACAAGTTCAGTATATACGAAATCCTGAGTAATAACTCATATTGCCAGGTGAAAAATGATCTCTACGTAGGCAATCAAATTTCATTCTATGTTTAAGTCACAGATATTGTAGTTAGAGAGTAGCAAATAGAAGATAGTCTTAGCACAGTATTTGAAAGTTCACTTGATATTTTATTGAGCAATAAGCAAGCAAACATGTCTGAAAATCACATTGCTTGGTCCCAGACCTCAAAATGAATTTCTCTTGAATAATTCAGTGACTCTCACTATGCACAAGATTTTAACATACACATGCTCAATTCTGCAATACTTATAATTTTGAAACTCATATATTAATTAGGATTTGTTTCCAAATAAAATATTTTATCATAGCCCTGAAGGCAATAAGTTAGCCATTCAGTTAAAGTCAGATAAACATGGCTTCACATGGAAGATTATAGTCCCTCATCCATTCATATATTTACAGATATTTATTGAGCTATTTCTATATGCTAATCAGAATGCTAGAAAAATCTAAGGATACAAAAATCAGCAAGATCACATTTCTGATCACATACAGTTTAGTGTTTGACTCTTAGTAATGTTACACAGGCATTTAGAATTCAGTAAGATGGGACAAGGAGAAAATTTTATAGTTGCTCTTGGGAAGATATAAAGTTTCTTAAGGAAGTAATAATACCTAGGATGAAATTTTATCAGGAAATGGGAGGAAATCATAGGAAGCATGGGAATAATATACCAGGCAGAAGAAGAAAGTGTAAATTAAGACCATAACAGACAGATGATATCACTTAATGGAAGTGATGTAAGATTTTAAACTGTTTTTATATGATGGGATTTAGACATTACAAAAATCACTCTGAATTCAGTTCCAGTTTGGGTAATAGATTAGGGTTGTTATAAGTGTTGATATACCAGTTGGGAGGCTTTTTTTGATAATTCAGGAGAAACTTTTGGCGACTTGTACAAAATTTCGTTTTAGTAAAAATGAACTCATGACAAGAGTTGTAAGCCACAAAAGATGTAAGACCTAAAGTGTTAGAATTTCAGTTCTTGGAATTGGACCAAACAAGGGGAATAAGAAAAATGAGGAGTCAAGGATAGCTCTCATATTTCTGGATTTCTAATATAGCATATGATTGGCTTTCCTTGAAATAAGGCACACTGATGGAATTCAGATTTATATATATATCGAATAGGACACTTTTCAAATTTTTCAGGTGCAAATGTCAAGTAGGCAATGTGAGATATTTGTAATCAGATGAAGGTAACTTCCTTTTTTCTTTATTCTTTTCCATCCTACCTTCTGCTCACCAATATTTATTTATGTTTTTATTTCATCCCTAGGTACACTGCCAAACTGTATTTTCTATATTCCTGTGGTTAAAATGGGCACGAAGATTTTGCTGCTTCTTCCATTGAGATGTAGAATACAATTCTCCTCCTGTCAACTAAGGGCTGGCCTTAGTGAGTTGCTTGACTAATGGATGTGGCAGAAATGATTCTTTGTAACATTTGACTAGATCGATTGTGGCCTTTTGCAACTTCTGCATTGGACTCTTGACACACTTTTTCTTGGAAACCGGCTGCCATCCTCTGAAGAATTCGAAGCAGCACCGTGAGAGGACCAAGTGGAGATAAATGGGGAAGAAATGAGGTCCCTGCCCAAGAGTGAAGCTGATTTACCAAGAGCATGGCCAGGATCAATTTACCATTTGTATGGATAAGCTATCATGGATGTGGATCCCTTACCTCAGCTGATACGTTGTGGAGAAAAAAAAACGAAAGACAGCTGAGCCTCGTGTAAATTTTTGATCCACAAAATTTTGAGTGAAACAAAATTATATTCAATCACGAATTTCAGGGTAGTATGTTGTAAGCCATAGTTAATGAGAATACTCTTTCTGAAATTAGCAGTGACTTTGTTCTGGGCTTAGTTCTGGTCAATGATGTTAACATGCTACTTCCATGATTAGATCATAAGAATGCAAATCTCTCAACCATCGTTGTCCTTCTCCATCCATTATCTTAGTAGAGAGGGCACTGAAGACCAAATAGAAGCAGCCTGAGCCATATGTAACTTCATGGAGCAGAACTCCTCCCACCAATGAAGCCATATTGGACTTTGATATGAGCAAAGAATAAACTTTTATTTTGTTATACTACTTAGAATTGGGAAATAAATTGTTTCAGTCCTAATTCTATTCTGAATAATATATAAGTTACATTTTAAATAAGAATATGGTATTTGAAAGGAAAGAAGAAGGAAGGGAGGGAGGAAGGAAGGAAGGAAGGAAGGAAGGGAAGAAAGAAAAAGAAGGAATAGGTACTTTTATTCCATAGTTAAATATTTGGCAACACTGCTCCATGACAACTTTTAGGGGACTAAAAAGAGTCAGATAATTGTGATAATTACTTACTTTTAGCCATATAAAATGTGGTATAATAAGAACAAGGTATTAAGGTAAAAATTGACTGGTTCGCAAAAAGAAATGGAAAAGCAGTAGTAAGATTCAAGAAAATGGTGGCCTAATTTATGGGCATGAAAGTAGATATTTTAAGAATCAGAAAGTCATTTATTTATTGAAGCTATGGAAGTTCCTAAAATCATCAGGAAATAGTATCCTGAGAGAGACAAGAAGAAAGTTCTGATAAGGAAGAAGCAGCATTCCAGAAAACCCTAAACTTTGACTCTGTGGCAATTGTACATGCAAAACTATAGCTATTTCAGCTAAGTTGATTTGTGTTGGGGATAAGGCCTCAAATAAAAGATTGTTTCCCCTGAATGCAGGTTCTTAGGAGATGCCTTTGGGGTTTGTGAGGACATTGTGCACTTACTCTTTGGCTCACCCTCATAGGTATGAGCCCTAAGAGAGAAAGAGAGCCAGAAGCTCAAGTGACTACCACGTGTGGCTCCTGATAAGACAAGCTGTCCTTCAAGTTCCAAAAGAACAAGTACAACATAGACCATAGGAAATAAGGACTTATCCCATATTTCTTTGATGAAATAAAAAGTAGCTTCACCTCAATGAAGATTGCAGCGTTATTAAGCATCACAAGGGTTTGCAGCTTTAGGAGAATTCTGAAATTAGTCTTCTAGGGATGCAGTGTTATACTCATAGCAACAGAAATAGTTCTGGGGAAGCACCTCTCTTAAATGGCACTGTTTAAGGAAGTAGTTTGTGTGGAACTTCAGCTTCTTTTCTGGTCAGAACCCAAAGTCATGCTGCCTAGAACTTCTTTCTTTTTGTTCTAGGAACAGTCTTTCCTCCTTCCTTCCTTCACTCCTTCCTTCCTTAAGTGGCTGACCAGTCTTTCAGGGAGCTGTAGCTTTCCCCCATGAGACATGGTGACTGTAAAAGGAGAATACCTTTTCCCAGGAAATAGTTGTTGATCCAGCACCAAGTACAGAGACTGATATATATCCCGAGACAAATCATCTCTTTCCCCGACATTTCCTGAAAGCTTTCTCTTCTCTACAAACAAGCATTTAAGTCTTCTTTTCTACAGAGCCTATCATCCAGTGAAACAGTATATAAATTACCAATTTATTTATTGTTATTTGTCTTCCCTTGCTAGAATTTAAGCTCTTTTTTTTCTAGAATAAGTTGCTCCTGGCAATCCTTAAGAACATTCCCTTCTCTACAGGGAAATTTTTTTCCTTACAGAATTTATCACCATATGAGATCATATATGCTCTACATATCCATTTACTATTGTTTTTCTTAACTTCCCAGAATTTAAGGTCCTTCTTGGCGTGTATTTTTATCTTTCCAATCTCTGCCTAATCCTAAGCACTCAGTTAAAGTGCTGCCACTTTGACAGCCCCAGGGTCAACAACCCCCTATTATTCGCTGTCTCAGAGTGTGTGGCATGGAACGATCGTTCATCTTAGCCACCAGATGCAGAAAACCTATCTGAGAACAAAGCCAACATGCAGGAAAACTGAGCTATGAGAGAGAGAATGAATAAGAGGCATTTCCAAAAATAGCAGGAACAGCAGAACACGTGCAACTTCACGCTATCCTATTAGGAAAGCAAATACAATTGACTTTTTTTTTTCTTCCTGAAGTTAGTCGTGAACTTTGGTCATTTGCACCTGAAGGAAACATAATCAGTAGAAAAATTATGAAGCATTGGAAGTATTTAAGTGAAACTATGCAGACTATAGGATTGACTGGTCAAGGTGGGATCACAGTGTAGGGATTAGAAGCCAATATGTAGCTTGTCCACCCGTATTTTGGAGTGGTAAAGCACAATGTTAAGTGGGATACTTTTCTATTTAGGGATGCAGATGAGCATATTGAAGCTACAATTGAGGAGAAATTGATAGAAATTATAGGGATATTGGGCTTTGTTGACCACTTCTTGTGGCCATTTTTCAACATGTTGTAAATCTCAGGCCAAAAAAATACAGCCTTTCTAGGCTAGGTCTTTAATGGTAGGACACAGAACACTTGGAAGGAGTCATCAGATAATCATGTGCTTTAAAAGTTCCTAATAGGGGCACCTGGGTGGCTCAGTTGGTTAAGCGTCCGACTTCAGCTCAGGTCAAGATCTCATGGTCCGTGAGTTCGAGCCCCACCTCGGGCTCTGGGCTGATGGCTTGGAGCCTGGAGTCTGCTTCCGATTCTGTGTCTCCCTCTCTCTCTGCCCCTCCCTCGTTCATGCTCTGTCTCTCTCTGTCTCAAAAATAAATAAACGTTAAAAAAAATTAAAAAAAATATACTTGTTAAAAAAAATAAAAAAAATAAAAGTTCCTAATAGCCACATTCTTTGCTCAAATATAAGCTAAGCATAAGCAGGGGTAAAGGGGCCAAAGATCTAACTGCAGAATAAACCAGACCATGAAGACTACCTTCCTAACAAAGCTGGTAATCACCCTGCAGTGGAGCACAGCAGGGCAATAGGCCCTGCCACACCACCAGCCCAGCCCACTCTTCCCCTGGGCAGAAGCTAAATGGAGATTACTCAGCCCTGAAGCCTGTCTCCCAGATCTAGCTCTTCAAGTGAACGGTCTACTTTCAAGAACCATTGCATGAAAATAAATGTTTGGGGCTCCCAATTCAACAAATGCTAGTAGACCACAGTTTAGTTTGAAAGTGACGCAAGGTCAGCTAGATCCCTAAACCGATGAATTACAGTTAACTTTTGCAAGTATCTGAGACAATTCACATGCTGAAGAAAAACCCTCTTCAAGAGCCATCACACAATTGGCCTTGGACAAAAATAACCTCCCAGAAACAAAGCTAAGAGCAGGCAGATTGGTTTACCAGTTAATTCATTGCACTGTTACTGTTAGGATTCTTTGACTTTTTTTTTTTTTTTTTTCTTGTTGGGGAGGCAAATGTGGTGTATTGATTTTATTTCTCATTCTATAAAAGTGAATGTGGTAGTTTTCAAGTAATTATATTCCTTGAACCATTATAGTACTTGACGTTCATAAAATTTAGCAGTTAGGACAAGGAGCAGAATAAAAAAATGTAAACTGGCAGGCATGAACATAGGGAAACCAATAAAGAGCTAATTATCACAGCACAGTTACTTGAATATATGTGATAATGTTGAAGCTGGTGGCGTGAGCTCATATCTGTTGTATACTTTGTAAACTGAGCTAAAGAATTTGTTGACAACTGGGGTATACTGTGGAGGAGAAATCAAAGATGTTTCCAATATATTTGGTCCGAGTAATTGTGAGACTGAGATTTACTGAGATAAGGAATGCGAGGGTAGGAGAAAGCTTGGAACAGCAGAGATTACGAGTTCTGATTTTCACATGTTGACTTTGAGATGTTTACGATACCCCACTCATGTTGCTGGGTAGGAAGTCAGACACACAAGTGGAAGCTCAGAAGGAAGGACAAAACCATGATAGAAAATTTGGAATCATTGGTATAAAAATTACATATAGGGGCACCTGTGTAGCTTAGTCAGCTAAGCATCTTACTTCGGCTCAGGTCATGATTTCTCGAAGTTTGTGAGTTCAAGTCCTGCATGGGGCTCTCTGCTGTCAGAGCAGCGCCCACTTCAGAAACTCTGTCCCCCTCTTTCTCTGCCCCTCCCCACTGGCTGTCTCTATCAAAAATAAGCAAACATTAAGAACCCTATATTTAAATCATTGGATTACTTACAGAAAGAATATATTTAACATAACACATGACTGTCGAGACTCAAGCTGATGATATCTGGATTATGTTGAGGAAATAGGACTGAAAACTGGGTTTGGGAGGATGGAAGTCTTCACTGACCTTGACAAAAGTGCTTGATAGGAAGAAAATTTAACTTTTAAGAGGTCAAAGTTGATTGATTGATTGATTGTTAGGGCTTTACAAATAACAAATTATAATGGAAAAATCACATGTTTACGTATAATGTATTCAGATTAAATAAAAATGGCTTAACATTTTATTTAAATATTGTCAGGTATAATCACTATATATTTTTTTTGTTTTTTCATTTGTTAGTATTTACAAAGATGTCTATTATGGGATTAAGCCAAGGGTTAGTCATAAAATATTAAATGGCAACCATGTGATAGGCTTTCATATATTTATTGTATTTATCTACTCATTGTTAAATTTAAGAAAGTATCAATTAACGGAAATGTGTTAAATAAAATTGGATAATCTTAACCATGTGTCTGCTGTATAAATGTCTTCGAGATGCACAAGAAAATAAATATTATATTTTAAACTTTGTACTCAGAGCTCCAATATCACCCTTAAAACATCATACATAACTTCAGGTTAAAAACTTTTCAACGTTTGTATTACAATGAGCTCATATATCTGAACTGCAGCCTATCAATTAAAATATGCATATTATCTGTTTCAGGATCTACATATTACATGGTGATACGAATATAATATTCAAAAGCTATGTAGCTTTACATTTTTCCACTTATATTAAGAATTAAAGGGTTACATTTACATAAACACAAAATTGAAAAACATAAAATATTCCAATTCATATTTTCAGGATAGATATGTTTATTGACATTTCCTTAAATTATAGCAATGGGAGATGACCAGAACTTTATTAATGACAAATAACGATTGATACATGCAAAGTAAATTCTCTTTTCACATTTTAGCTAAATAATATTCCAAAATTATAAGTGAATATAGAAATTTTATTTCTGGTACTGAAAACCCTTTCTCTGAAACACTTGTTCTTGTCACCTCTGAAAAGGCAATCTCCCACTGTTTATCTTTTTTCAGCTTTCTTTTTTTTTACAAACCAGCAAAAGGGAAGAAAATGTTGGATATAAACTGACTAGTTGATTGGTAATTCTGGGGGAAAAATTTACTGATTTTAAGGCTTACAATTTCCCATATTAGTTTTTGATGGATGATGCACTGTGTAAGCCTTCCAAAGCGTAAATGCCAATCAAACTCATTCCTGACCCGCAACACATTTTGCCAGGGCCCAGACTGCCAATCATATTAAACTGCTACAAATAGAGTTTCTTCTTTGTATGAAAATTATTCAGAATGTCCTTTCTATATACTCTTCCATATTTTTATTATTTGCTACTTAACGCCAGTGAATATAATAGGCACTTGAAGATTGAGTAATACCGATGTAAATTTAAATTGTATCCGTACAAAGATGAAATTGTAAAATATTAATTTCCTATCAAATGTCTTTTTCAGCTATTTTCAGAAACACAAGAGAATAATTCAATTCTATCACAGCCAAACTTTTATTGGGCTAGATGCGAGAGGTCAGAATGTCGCCAGTGTCTTCTAGTCCACTATTTCTCAACTGCTATTTTCACTCTCGCAGAGGCCCCTGGGTCCTTGTCACTGTGCAGAGTACTGCTTCAAGTACTTGGACAGTTTGTCTTACTGAAGATTCATTTGTCATTACTTTAGCCTTTATGAGAGAATAAATTGATGTCATATTTGTGACAGGAAGAAAGTGACTGGTCATTGTTATGGATTACTTAATAATCATTGGTAAGTAGAAAACAAATACAAATGATAGAAATTGTAATTTGTGTCTACACATGACATATAAATGCTACTTGAGGTAATCTTATGACTCTCTTGCAAAATACATTAATCTTATTTTGTTATTGCTCATTTGTAAGAGCCTCCAATGTAGTTTAAAAAATAAAGTGTGGCTTGTGGTTCTTTTGAGCCAAGAAGAATGAATATTTTATTCTTACTCCTTTATGAGAAAAGAAAATAATTAAACAATATTTTCTCTGCAGAATTGCAATAATTCTCTATGATAGGAAGCACATTAGATTGAAATGATATTACTGCATTAAATGGATGTCCAAAAAGTCAAACAAAAATACACAGTATTTTATCAAAAGCAATTAATCTTTGTTCATCCAGAGTATGACATTTCACTATGTAATTGCACAGGAAATTAAACTCTTTTCATAGATTTAATAATGGATGAGATATGCGTTTTGAAATAATTGTTTTTATTGAGCTTTGTCATCCGAAGGCACGATATGCAAGCTGTGTCTCACAACTTGCACCTCGGTCAGCTCCAAGATGGATTAGAGAAAAACAATGAGGGGCTCCATTTGGAGCCCACCAGGACACAGGCAGTGCCAGAAACTCAAGCACATTTCTGACATTTGTATTTTTACTTCCAAATCAGTTTTTGTGCCTGGTATGCTTTGTTCTCCTGCTCTAATACCGCATACACTAAGTTTCCACATTGGCCTTCCTTTATAAACATGTACATCATGAATGGTCGCTATTGCTTTCTACATACATTTCAATGCATGAAGTGTTTTAAAAAAATTGGATTTCAATGTTGGAATGATGATATATAAAGCAGTATTAAAATAGTATCAAATATAAAGCATAGTTTTTATAAATGAGTTCAAGTGTCAAAGATTTACACAGTACATGTCCTAAAGGCTAAATTTTATAGACAGATACATAGCTAGCTAGCTAGATGGATATACACATGCATATCATATATTAATGTGGGTATGTGTGCAGGGGTATATATATAATATGAAAAACACAGAATCTGTGTCTTTATTCATTTTGGAATAAATATCTATTTTCTCTTTCACTCCCCCTTTACTAACGTTTAATTATCAATCAGATATATGGGAAATATTTACAAACCAATTATTAGGGAGAAAAAAATTGCATTGTCATTATGAGAAAAAAAATGAAAATTTAGCAAACGGCAAGAGAAGAGACATTGTAATATTTGGTTTCAAAGATGAAGACTCAGCTTAAATAACATATTCTGCTAACAAGAAAATAAAGATTAGGGCTCCTGGTTGGCTCAGTTTGTTAAGTGTCCAACTTCAGCACAGGTCACGATCTCAGCTTCATGATTTGATCCTTGCGTAGGGCTCTGCTCTAACAATGCAGAGCCTGCTTGGGATTCTCTCTCACCCTCTCTCTCTGCCCCTTCCTGGCTCGCACTTTCCCTTTCTCTCTTAAAATAAATAAAGAAAAGAAATAAATTTTAAAAAATAAAGAAAATAAGGATTTCTTGTAAGTTCAATTTGGTTGAAATGCTATAATTTTTAAGATCAAAGAAACTTAAGATTATGTATTCCAACTATAACAATCCTTTTATAATAGTAACTGTTCAATTAATATTTCTGAATCACAGTGAAGATAATTTTCCTTAGAAAATTAGTTTATATATTTTTTCTACCAGAAATATTGGAATCTATATTAATTTATAAACTTCTCAGGTACAAGGTGAAAAACCAAAAAAGGATTTTCCTCTGGGGTATATCTGGAAAGAAAGTACATTTATTTACTAGAGAAAATATGCTGTCGTGTTGCCCATTTGTGAGATAAAAGAGCCAAAATGTTAATTGTTCTGCCCCCAAAAATGGCATGGCTGCATTCCCTGGTGTCTTTTAAAAGCTTTCTGTATTTCTGTATGGAAGTGGTGTTTAGAAAAGGCATCACGCAGAAACTTCTGTAGCTAAAAATTCCAGAAGAGAGATGGACAGAATTCCAATCTCCACAAAGAAGAGGAGACGGTAGGAGGAGGAGAAGAGAAGATGGATCAGATTAAGAACGGATGAAAAGGGAGAAGAAAGAGAAGTAGAAGAAAAAGAAGGAAAGAAAAAGGAAAAGGATGACAAGGGAGCAGAAAAGAGGCAGATGGAGGAGAGAGAAGGAGAGGGAGGCTTACAAAGGCAGAGGAAAGCCAGGCCATTTGTAAAAGGATACACTGTTATATTAATTCTGAAGCCAATGAAAACCAATTGAGAAGACATTAAATGACCTGCTTAAAACTCTTGTTAATAAAATCATTTTATATAAGAAAAGGCAATGCAATATCATCACTAAAACTAAGGGCTTTGGGATTTTAATTGTACTGGCCTTGGGCCAGTTTGTTAGATTTATTGTCATTCAACTTCTCTATTTGAATAATTGGAATAATAACATTTGCCCCGTGGTTTCTGTGGGAAGAAAATAGTAAAATTTACCATCTAGCATGGTACTCAGTACATAGTAAGTGTCTAGAAAAAAAAGAAAAAAAAACAGTAAGAAAATATCTGTAAATATCAAAGTATTAAAATGAGGCACATTATAATAGGGGGAAGAAAGCAATTGGGAGTTGAGAATACTGATTTTAACACCTACTCTGGGATAACCTCATTATTTTTCATTAAGCTCTTCACCCAGTCATTTGAGAAATTAGTTTTTACATGTGTAAGGGGATGGGGTTATTTTATAATATAAAACCATTTTCTTAATTCTCATTTCATAATTAAATAGGCATTTTAATTACCAGTATAAAATAAATAAATGTATTATTGATATTACTTGTATTATTATTTCTAAATTAAAATTAATTTGGTAATTTTTAAACCTATCTTATATCTTATTTGTTTTGTCATTTTCAATTTATGCCTTTATTCCATTATATATTTAATTAGATAAGCACCAAAGTCAGATTATATTAAAACCTGTCTTTTAATTTATTTTGTAATCTTAGGCACATTATTTAACTTTCTATTCCTCAGTTTCTTTTTTTCTAAAATGATCATATGGGGCTCCTGTGTGGCTCAGTTGGGTTTCCAACTTCAGCCCAGGTCATGATCTCTTGGTTCGTGGGTTCGAGCCCTGTGTCGGGGCCTGCTTTGAATTCTGTGTCTCCCTCTCTCTCTTCCCCTTCCCTACTCACACTCTGTCACTCTCTGTCTCTCAAAAATAAATAAACATTGAAAAAAAAAATTAAAAATTTTAAAAAATGATGATAAAGTATTATCTCCCCATAATTAAAAATTATATGTGTTGGAATTAGAAGAGTGGTTGTAATATATTAACCACTTGGTAAACTTTTGCTTTCATTCTTGGCTGTTACCATTATTGCTGAAGTCATTGAGTAGAATTAGAGCCTTAAGGAGAACTAGAGCAGCTGGTATTTTCAAATATTGCTTAAAATTTAAGCAAGCTTATTCTGTGATTCTGAGGCAGGGTTTAGAAAGGAAATGGCAAAGACATAGTTAAGAGGTTCAGTAATAAATGGCACATAGGCTTTGGAACTGGTGACATCTGAGTTCCAGTTCTAACTCTACCACACCTAAGTGTGTGATTCTTGGATTTTACTTAACTTTTCTAAACCTCATATTCCAAAAATGTAAAATGAATATAGTCTTAGCTCATAATTTTTGTGTGAAGTTTAAAAGAGGTAACACAGTAAAGTGTCTAACATTTAATAATTGCTAATTTCAATTTCCATTCTCAAGAAGTCATTCCTTTCTGATTATACACTCAGAGAGTACTGCCTTACTCTCATGCTGAAAACAATTGTAAGCTGGACAACATATGAAACAATTTATTTTAGGAATTGAAAATCTGACAGAGAAAGGAAACACAGGTGAACTCCACATTTACATTAGCCTTCTACCTGGAACAATTTCCAAATTATGCAAAGGTAAGTGGTGCCCAAATAGAGAACAAGGATCTTTCTGGGCAGAAGAAGCAGGCATTGGAGGCTAGTGCTACTAACGTGATTGAAATTTGTTGTGCAGGGTGCCAGCAATGAGTGAGCTGCTCAGAGAAGTACTAGAAAACTGCTTAGGGCTCCTCCTTACTCATAAAGGAAACCATAAACTATGTATCCATAACTAGACTGAGTGCTTTTCTTCTCCTTCCATTCTCTTTTCTATTCTCAAAGAATAGCTCCTAGGAGCTTTGAAATGAACAGATTCCAGAAGTTGCACAGAGTTGAAGTCACTGACATGTAGAAAGACCTGCTGAACATTCAGGTATTCGTTGAAATCTCTGGAATGGCCAATTCAGGAATAGGATAGGTTAATCTTGTGAACTATTCTAATTAAGTCTCAACAAAGTCTAGAAACGTGCTTTGGCAAGATAAAGCTGAGCTTCCAGTAAATTAATTCTTGCTAGGACAAGACTCAACATTCTCTAAAGAAAGACAACAAAATGCAGATTCTCAACAGTAAAGGATCTACAATAAAATAAACATTAGACATTATGAGGAAGCATGTAAATGGATCGATCCATTACCTGGATAAAAGTCAGTAAATTGGGGCGCCTGGGTGGCGCAGTCGGTTAAGCGTCCGACTTCAGCCAGGTCACGATCTCGCGGTCCGTGAGTTCGAGCCCCGCGTCAGGCTCTGGGCTGATGGCTCGGAGCCTGGAGCCCGTTTCCGATTCTGTGTCTCCTTCTCTCTCTGCCCCTCCCCCGTTCATGCTCTGTCTCTCTCTGTCCCAAAAATAAAAATAAAAAATGTTGAAAAAAAAAAAAAAAAAGTCAGTAAATAGATACTAACCTAAAATAACTCAGATATTATAAGCATCAGATAAGGATATAAAAACAACTATAATTAATATAAATATAGAAAATTAATTATCTGACAATGGAATCTCAACAGATAAATAGAAACTATAAAAACACAGAACAGAAAAAAATATCTGAAATTATTAAATACTCAAAAATTTAAGATATCTATAATATATAAAAAAACTAGACTACATAATAAAAAGAGTGGCTTTAACTGTAAAAGAATTCTATTAAATTGTATATGCTTTTTCATGACATCTTTGAAAGAATTAGATTGTAGAAAATGGATATTGCAAGTTCCTTGATAGTCATTTACAATATTTCCTTAAATATTTGATGGTTTATTAGAAATAAAACATTCAGATATAGTCAAAAGCATGGATTCTAATGGTTATGGATGGACTATTTTTAAACACTTTTTATTTCATATTTAATTTATTTATATTTTGATATATAAATCCAGTGATAAATAGAACTAAGGCTCATCTTTGAAAATACAGGGCTATAAAAAAAAAAGAAAATACAGGGCTATTAATCTGACTAATTATTGATGGTGAAAAAATGGTTTATTTCAATGGTAATTTCTTAGTTAGTATTTGTCTATTTAGGATTCACTAATCTTTCCAGATAAATACTATTAAATTTTCAATATTCAGCTGAAATATAGGAAACCTAAGGACATTCACATATAAATCCTTCCTAAACGAGGATGGTTTTCCTTTGGATGACAAAACCTCAACCTGGATTATTGATCAAACAAAATAGAACCACATTCTTTATTCTATTCATAAAGGGACCAGGCATACTTCTCTGTCCATGTCTCAAAACATCACATATTCTGAATCTCAGCTAAGCTGACCCTGGTAAACTTATATCTCACTTCCAACCATTGATTTGAGTCTTTTGTAGTTAGTTATAGCAGTCCTGATATTTTCAAATGCCGTATTTCATTACATGCTTAGTCATAAACCTAAAAGTCTAAACTAGACACTTCGGTCTTTGAAATTGCTAAGAGGGTATAAAGGAAAATGATACTTTATTTTCTTTGATTATCACTACCTATTTCCAATTACCAATGAAAGATTTTCTAAAGTTGTTACATTTAGGTAAACCCACATACATAAAAAAAATGTTGAATAAATTATTTGCTATCCAGAACACATCAATATTAGAAAAATATAAATCATGTTTCTGGATGAAATAGGAAATATAATGCTCTTAAAGGCATACAATTGGAATTTAAGAGCAAGGTTGACTCAATCTACTATCATCAGTTTAATGAAAATGACTCATTCTGGTGATCAAGCCATTTATCATCATCATCATCATCATAATCATCATCATCATTTTATACAAAGCCAATGGAACCCCAATATCCTTGTTTTTTCTGATGAAATCTGGATTGTTTCCAGCTGGCTCAGTACTTCATAAGTCACGGTGTATAGAGAAGGTCACCTGTACACACTAGTAACATGTTTCTTTAAAACGAAACGTTTTCATTTAACTTTTCTTTTACAAGTTTTGTATAATGCTCTTATTTTTGGAGGTAATGAAAAGACATATAATTGTTTAAAATGTATTAATATATGTGTCATAAAAGAAAGTTTTATTTGTTATTTATTTTGTTTTATGTTATATTTGTATTTGTTATATTTGTTATTATATTATTATTATTTTTAGCGAGAGAGACAGTGAATAGGGGAGAAGGGCAGAGGAAGAAAGAGAGAATCTTTTTTATTTTAATTTTTTTTAATCTTTGTTAAAACAAGAGAGAGAGAGAGACAGAGCATGAGCGGGGGAGGGGAAGTTAGAGAGGGAGACACAGAATCCGAAGTAGGCTCCAGGCTCTGAGCTGTCCGCACAGAACCCAACTCCAGGATCGAACTCACAGACCAGGAGATCATGACCTGAGCCGAAGTCCTACGCTCAACCGACTGAGCCACCCAGGGACCCTAGAGAAAGAATCTTAAGCAGGTTCCTCAATCCGCACAATGCTCAACACGGGGTTCGATCCCACCACTGGGGGATAATGACCTGAGCTGAAATCAAGAGTAAGATGTTCAACCGACTAAGCCACCCAGGAGCCCCAACAAAATTTTTATTTTATATATGTGTTACTTAAATGTTCTAGTTTTATTTTTATGGCAAATTATAATTATCTTTGTTATTTAATTGATTTGAAAAAATGTGTTTTAGTGTTATTTTATAAAATTTGGTCTATTAAGATGACATTTTCCATGAAAAAATGTAAATTAAAGTACATTCTATATAAATATCTTCATATTATTTTATAGAAATTAAATATAATAAATGTTAACAATGTTTAATCCCAAGGTTTTGCTCAACATTAATCTTTGGAAGTTCTGCTCAATCATCTTACCAGTTTAAATTTTGACATGAATATATTTCTCTTTGCTAGAAGTTAATCATAAAATAAGAATAGTATTGACAAATACACTTAATAAGCAAAGCGATGATAATTGGAAGAAATGCAAGCAGTTATTCTATAATTCTTTACTGACTATGTAGTATTCATAATTAAGTCATTACATACAGATATTAAAACCAGTTATGAAACTGAACTTCCCACATGGAATGATTTATGTGGTTTGGGTAGCCACCCAATTAATGGTCATGACTTATTTTTTATTCATAAAATATAAAGTCTAATTCTAATTTAGATGAATTATAATACAGAAATATTAAGTTACATGCAAACCAAAATAGAAACATAGACAGGAATGTATGTACTCAAGTGTGATATTTGATGCATAAATCCTATAAAATCTAAGTTGATCACGATTTTAAATCTGTATAATGAAATGTACTGAATCATAAATTTTTCGTACTACAAAATTCTCATACATCTTAAAGGATTAGTCAGCAGTAAAATATTGTATTCTAAGTTGTTTTAAAAAAGATTTTCCTTAGGAGATAAATTGGTCTTGAAATTCTTAAGAGTAATATAGAAATTAAAGTTGTAGATTTTTATTCCTAAATAAGTAGTGACTGAGGAAAAAAAAATGTGTATTCTTAAAACCTGGAGATGTCTTAATTATTCACTTATGGTATACTATTTTTTTAATGTTTATTTATTTTTGAGAGAGAGAGTGAGACAGAGTGTGAGCGGGGGAGGGTCAGAGAGAGGGAGACCCAGAATCAGATAGGCTCCAGGCTCCGAGCTGTCAGCACAGCCTGACGCAGGGCTCAAACTCATGGACCACAAGATCATGACCTGAGCTGAAGTTGGACACCCAAGCAACTAAGCCACCCAGGAGCCCCTATGGTATACTATTTTTATTAATAAAATGGATTTTGAAATTTTGTATGATTTCAGAAATAGATGTTATTTAAGTGCATTTATTTCACCAACTTCTCAAGCAAGATGATCTTATAAACAATCATAAACATTTCATTGCAATTTATAAGAAGTTATGTTTCACCTTTATGGTTGAAAATTTGAAAGCATTCAGATTACTTTTACTTTTTGGGACAGTAGACGGTTGGGCTAGATAAACATTAAATTTAAATATTAATAAAGCCAAGAACATTTCCCTTCATATTCTTTTAAGCTATGAGAAACATGTTGACATTGAAAGTAAGTTTAAATAAATACAAACATAAAAGTCTTCGTAGCTTCAAATAAAGTTGAAAAAAAAGCAAAAATATGTTTTAGACAGCAATAGCTGTGATAGAGGAAGAAAATTATTTCACCTATGTCATAAACGTGTTTAATAATGAGCAGTAACAACTTATGTGTTAGTGACGAAGAGTGAGATTTCATAAATAAATCTGCAGTCAAAATTCTTATGTGCTATACCTATGTTCAACCTATTAATTATTTTATATAACTTTGATAGTAAGGTATTTTTACTTAATGGAAGATTCCTCTCTTAACAAGAGGACAAAAATTTCAGGCATTTGAATATCAAAACTATTTTAACTCTTGACAGGCAGAGAGGAAGAGACAGAGAGAGAGAGAGAGAGAAGGAGCATTGAGCAATATGGAAATTACTTGCAGCATAACTGCAATTTACACAAGGAGGTATATAGATAATTTGTTTTGCTTGATTAGCAATGACTATAAAGGTCAAGCTTCTTCCCAGTTTATTATAGAGAATTAATCTAGGATGCAATAAAAATGTCTGTGGTATTAGATACGCACGCAGACAATTAAGAATTGAGATTTCGCAGGTGTTGAAGTGCAGGTCAGGTAATATTTATTTGAGCATGTATCAAAACAAAATATCTTGGATTACAATGTTGATTGAGATTTTGCGAGTACAGATGAAAATAAAGATGTTAAAAGGAAGAGGGCTTGTGCTCTTCCTTGGTGTACAAAGATGATACACTGATGTTAAAAAAGACAGAGGGCCTTGGAGAGCAGGACTCCAGAAAAACGAACTGTCAAAAGAGGATATAGTTGAGTGAAAGATTCTAGGAAATAAATATAAACAATGATCTTCCATTTATTTGTTAAAGTTTTTATTTATTATTTATTTTGAGAAGGAGAGAGAGCAAAGGGCAGAGGGAGAGGGAGAGGGAGAATCCCAAGCATGTTTTGCACTGTCAGCACAGAGCCCCACACGGGGCTCGAAGCCACGAACCATGAGATCATGTCCTGAGCCGAAACAGAGTCCCACACTTAACTGACTGAGCCACCCAGGCACCCCATAAATCATCTTCCATTTTAAACAAATGACTGAGAGAGGGGACTATAATGAAGGTCACCTTGAAGACAAAATCAAGGAGGTTTGGGCAGAGGTCAGGAAAGAATAGATTGTGCCATATGCTCAGAGCGACTATGTTGAAATGGAAAGTGCTGAAAATCATGAAAGAACAGCAGAACTGGGACCACAATAGACACTAAAGTGAAGCCATCAGCCACTGTAAACCTGGACTGGCAAGTTTCATGAGACAGGTAAAAGAGGAGGCATGTGCTTTGTTCGCTAGGTAGTAACACTGAGAACATATATGATTATATTCATAATCCAGTGATTCAAAAAAATTAAGATTCAATATAAAAATAATAGAATATGGTATTATATTTAAAGAATTCAGTGGTATTTACAAGTATTGTGCTAATGTTGCTGTTCAAGCGTCAAGCAGGATAAACCAAATTGAGGATTCACCCTCCAAAGAACACTTCAAAATAAAGGAAAATAAAGTGAACTTCTGTGAATTATTTGTCCCACGGGACCTTTATGAATCAACAAGAATTGTTGTGGAGGACAAAATACCGTGAGATGGTTAGATAAACTGGACTATGCCTTGCCTAAGAATTGAGCAGGAAATAAATTTACAAAATATTCTTAGAGGTAAACACTTGTGTTAGTTAAGCAATAATTTCCGAGTAATGTGGTCCCAAAAGGTAGAAAAGCTTGGTGGTTAACCCAGGTGTTGAAAGTAACTGGTAGTCATTAAGAAATGATTCAGCAAATTATTTATCTCTGCAGCGGATTTTTTTCTCAATCTTGTCACCATGGGACAAACTTCAGAGTCCATGAGATGCTGAAAAGGTGTGAGAAAAAAATGAGGAAATAGGTGTCTGGTGAATAGTTAATTTCCTTACCTGTCATTACTCAACAGAATGTGCAACCTAAAATAGTTAAGATTCCTTGTTCTATAGAAGAATTGTATCTATTGTTAGGTATAGATTGCTCAAGCAATATCTAGTCTCACCCAATAGTACTGATGCACTTCCTTTGGGATCCATGTGTTCTCGACTTAGGCATTCATACTTTACCAAAGTCCACTAAGTCCAACATTAAGTGTACAGTGTAAGGTGGCAATCCAGAATATAGTCGAGAAAAATCTAACTCGGAAGCAATCGCTATTTGTTTTTTTACTTATTTTGAGAGATAAAGAGCAAGCAAGAAAGGGGCAGGGAGAGAGGGGAGTCAAGAAGGCTCCACAATGTCAGAGCAGAGAGCCTGATGGGAGCTCTAAGTCATGAACCATGAGATCATGACCTGATCCAAAATCAAGAGTCAGTTGCTTAACCAAATGAACCCCCCAGGTGCCCTGAGCAATCTCTATTTTAACTGAGATAAAGTAAAACTCCTAACCAAATGTCTGGTATGTAGATGTTTCTAAACAGATGGTCACTAAGACCTGCTTTTCTTTGTAGCCAACATCATTTTTTCTCCTATACATTGAGATATACATTAGCATTTTGCAGAATTTTATATTCACAACATACAGAGTTTAATAATATTCTCCTCTTTGATGGGCTAGATAATTCAACTATTATAGAATAACATAGCCAAATATATGACACTAAGGAAGTTTTTGATTATGTGAATAATTTTCTAAGACCTGTTCGTTTAAAAGTTTAGTCCAATAGATGAAGCATGGTTCAAATCTAGAGCTCTGAAATGGGGAAAAATCTTGACATGTTCTGAAAGAAAGCTAAAGTGGATACAAGAGCATGGAGCAAAATAAAATTAAAGAAATGGGCTGACTCCAAAAGACTTAGGGTCTTTCAGATCCAAATATTATCATACTTTTCTGCTTCCAATGGAAAACCACTCGTAGGTTTTAAGCAAGACAGTGTGTAATTTACATTTAAAAATGTGTTCTATCATAAGAACCATGGATTACAGAATGCAGGAAAGAAAGCAAAGAGACAAGGTAGGTTTATACTAAAACAGTCCACATGAATTATGTGGATAATTTGGCAAAAGGATGGCAGCAGAAATAAACAATGGACACATTTGAACTATGCTTATAGCCAACAGGCACAGCTGATATACTGGGAGTAGAAGCTATAGGATATTTGTGAGCAATTTAGTATATGATGATGCTGGTTACTCATATGGGGACAACTAAGGAAGAATACCTTGTTAGGGAGAAATCATGGGTTCCCTGTGGATCTGTTAAGCTTAAAGAGTCTTTTAAATGTTTAAAACTACCCAAAGCTATCTACACATTCAATGCAATCCCAATCAGAATTGCACCAGCATTCTTCTAAAAGCTAGAAGAAGCAATCCTAAAATTTGTATGGAACCACAAAAGACCCCGAATAGCCAAAGTAATTTTGAAGAAGAAGACCAAAGCAGGAGGCATCACAATCCCAGACTTTAGCCTCTACTACAAAGCTGTAATCCTCAAGACAGCATGGTATTGGCACAAAAACAGACACATAGACCAATGGAATAGAATAGAAACCTCAGAATTAGACCCACAAAAGTATGGCCAACTAATCTTTGACAAAGCAGGAAAGAACATCCAGTGGAAAAAAGACAGTCTCTTTAACAAATGGTGCTGGGAGAACTGGACAGAAACATGCAGAAGGATGAAACTAGACCACTTTCTTACACCATTCACAAAAATAAACTCAAAATGGATGAAGAACCTGAATGTGAGACAGGAAACCATCAAAACCCTAGAGGAGAAAGCAGGAAAAAACCTCTCTGACCTCAGCCGCAGCAAATTCTTAGTTGACACATCTCCAAAGGCAAGGGAGTTAAAAACAAAAAATGAACTATTGGGATCTCATGAAGATAAAAATCTTCTGCACTACAAAGGAAACAATCAACAAAACTAAAAGGCAACCAACGGAAAGGGAAAAGATATTTGCAAATGACATATTGGGCAAAGGGCTAGTATCCAAAATCTATAAAGAGCTCTCCAAACTCCACACCCAAAAAACAAATAACCCAGTGAAGAAATGGGCAGAAAACATGAATAGACACTTCTCTAAAGAAGACATCCAGATGGCCAACAGGCACATGAAAAGATGCTCAACGTCGCTCCTCATCAGGGAAATACAAATCAAAACCACACTCAGATACCACCTCACGCCAGCCAGAGTGGCTAAAATGAACAAATCAGGAGACTATAGATGATGGAGAGGATGTGGAGAAATGGGAACCCTCTTGCACTGTTGGTGGGAATGCAAACTGGTGCAGCCACTCTGAAAAACAGTGTGGAGGTTCCTCAAAAAATTAAAAATAGATCTACCCTATGACCCAGCAATAGCACTGCTAGGAATTTACCCAAGGGATACAGGAGTGCTGATGCATAGAGCCACTCTAACCCCAATGTTTATAGCAGCACTTTCAACAATAGCCAAATTATGGAAAGAGCCTAAATGTCCATCAACTAATGAATGGATAAAGAAATTGTGCTTTATATACACAATGGAATACTACGTGGCAATGAGAAAGAATGAAATATGGCCTTTTGTGGCAACATGGATGGAACTGGAGAGTGTTATGCTAAGTGAAATAAGTCATACAGAGAAAGACAGATACGATATGTTTTCACTCTTATGTGGATCCTGAGAAACTTAACAGAAGACCATGGGGGAGGGAAAGGAAAAAAAAATGATTAGAGTGGGAGGGAACCAAAACATAAGAGACTCTTAAAAACTGAGAACAAACTGAGGGTTGATGGGGGTGGGAGGGAGGTGAGGGTGGTGATAGGTATTGAGGAGGGCACCTTTTGGGATGAACACTGGGTGTTGTATGGAAACCAAATTGACAATAAATTTCATATTAAAAAAATGTTTAAAGATGTCAAGTACAGAGCTAAATATATGAGTCTGGAATTCAATGGCAAGAAGAGTGTCAGAAATACCTTTCAGTATTGTGGTTTGGGAGGGAGAATTAGAGAATATATGGGATATACTCTCCAGTATAAATATATTAGAATGGATATATTAGAAATACACTTTCCTCGCAGAAGAAAAGTTTGACAAGAAGATGGACATTTTCATTTAACCCTTTTAAAAATGAAGAAGAATATCAATAACTAGAATAGTTGGAAATTACTTGAAAAAATATGTCATATATAAATGTATATATATGATGTATATATGTATACACATATATACATCATATATATGTATACACTTTTTTTATTTTTTTTTGTTTTAATTTATTTTTGAGACAGAGAGAGAAAGAGCATGAGCAGGGGAGGGGGAGAGAGAGAGAGGGAGACACCGAATCTGAAGCAGGCTCCAGGCTCTGAGCTGTCAGCACAGAGCCTGACACGGGGCTCGAACTCACAGACTGTGAGATCATGACCTGAGCTGAAGTCGGACGCTTAACTGACTGAGCCACCCAGGTGCCCCATATATATATGTACATTTTTCAAGTAATTTCCAGCTATTCTAGTTACTGATTTTCTTCTTAATTTTTAAAAGGGTTAAATGAAAACGTCCATCTTCTTGTCAACGTTTTCCTCTTCAAGGAAAGTATATTTCTTGTATATCATATATGTTTGTGTGTGTGTAAGTATATCATAGATGATGTGTATCATATATATATATATATATATATATATATGTCTGCATTTAAACATTTGAGGAAGAGATGGTAATTTGTTATTACTACTATCTATGTAATAATAATAATAGTATTAATATTATAAGTATGCACATATAATTAAGATAATTAAGAATTTTAAAATATCTTCATGTTATCGTCCTAACATTTAAATTTTCTGTGTAATTCTAGAGTTCAATTGAATTTGTACAAATACCAAACATTTATGTATTTGCATGTAATAATAGACTAAGAAAAAATTAAATGTACATAAATATTGTCTCTGTTGATGGTTTGCCATATCGTAACTTACAGAGGACAGATAAATATGGCATTTTACTGAATCTATTTTGATGTACAGTGTCAGTCCTAAAAGAGGTTACATATATCTATAAAGCATGCATCTTTCCTTTCCTTACTCTAAATTATCTTTTGGCTATGAGCATCGAAAAGTATAAAATATAATTATTCTTCAGCAAGATAATACCCAGTATCTAATATGTTAGGTAAGTAAAAATAATTTCAGTGGAATTAGCAAACCTTTATTTAGACTCCAATGTCCTTTTACTGTGATTCTTTTCTAGATTACCGATTAGCACATCCAGAAAAAAAGATAAAAATGTTATCTTCAAAGAAAGGTCCAAACTGGAGTCAGAAGCCCTACTCGTCCCCATCCATGGCAACTTCACGACCTCGGCTAGTGAGCCACAAAATCAGAAGACTTCAAAGAACTGAAAAAAGTTTTGGTACAAAAGAGGGTTTAGAGATGTGAAGGGAAAAACAGCATGAGGAACTGTAGAAGTGATGCTCACATGAGCTGTAGACTGTGCCACAAAAGGAGAATTTAATCGATTAAGAATAGAGAGTAGAATTGTAAATACCACCTGCTGACTAAGAAAACTAGAGAGGAAAGCCAAATGAAATATCTTAGGAAACGCTCTGCTGCTATTAGCTGACAAAGTAAACGACGGTCCTTTTTTCTATCACTTATGATCACAATGTAAAAGAAAGAAGAAAAAGAAAAGTGGTATAATTGGCAAGATTGACAACCATCTTGCCCAAAAAGAGAATATAATGAAATCACTGAAGTTGTTTGCTTCTCTTTTATCTTCACCTTTTTTTTTAAATTATTTGAATTTTGAGTGCTGCATCTTTGGGAGATAAATATAATGGTTGAGGACGTCAACTATGGTTGGTTTGATAAGCAAGCATAATGAACAAAGTCAATTTTCTAAAGAAGTTCATACTGGTAGTTCTCAAAAAAATACTGTCAAAATTTAATAAAGCAGATCAAATGCCACTTATACATAGTGAACAAAGAGGGGGTTGGAATAAGATGGCAAGCAACCCTAATAAATTAAGAACTTGCTGAAGGTAAAAAATCATGAATAGATCAGTATAATTTTTAAAAAACGTACATAGGATATAGAGAAACAAAATGTAGCACATTATAAATATCTTTAAAGTCAAGTATCTTAATATATTGCAGAAGGATGATGATGGTGAGATTTCTATGTATACTTGGCCTCTGATTATGTTATGATGACCAACTGTGTATACTTTTTGGATCACTGTTTTATGGCTGCCTGTAGTTATTGTGGCCTCAATTTTTATAACCCTATAGAATACTGACAACACTAGTGAATGGACTACCTTTGAGATGAGTGGCGATGAGGTAACAAATGTCAAAGTGATAAATTTGAGCTTAATAATCTACATACCCAACATTGAACAAAACACTGGTCATGGTGGCATTATATAAATATTTTAAATGACTTAATGAATGACATAAATTACCTCATTGACTCTCTTCACAACTAAATCCTAAAAAGGTATCTAGATATACAAAATAATTCATGCACAAAATAAAGTGCATTTTGCTTTTATATAAGTGTCTATGATGTCACCAATTATGAGAACTTGAGTTTACAGATTTGCATGTTTGGCTTTGCAAGGGTTCACTTTGTAACCACCATCTCTAGCCTCATCTAATTTTCTAGTGAAATTAATCAGACATTAGGAAATACATGTAAAATTAGCCCAAATAAATAGTGGTAATCTTGAAAGTTGTTCTTTTGTAATACTGGTAATTTGAGAGTGAAATGTTAATGAGCTGATTACAAGTTTTGAGTATATTTGCAAGCAAAAAGTAAAATAAGTAAGTAATAAAATCAAATCTGCTCTTTTTTGGGGTTTTGTTTATTTTAATCTCTTTGTATGATATCTTTTAGCTTTATAAAGTTTTTTCACTTCCATTTAATGGAAATGAATTTATGACTTTATGACTCACTGTTGAAATGCGTTGTTTGGGCAATGATTTTGTGGGTATGAGTACACTACTATCCTTTCCACAAAATCTGTTCTTTGGAAACATGTACAGAATATCCTGACAGTAGAGAAGGCATTCAATAAGATCTTATATGGCAATGCTGGCAGAATCATTGCCATCAGAACATGAAATGCTTACTTCTTAGAATAGATATCTACTAGAAAGGACAAGTGGTTGCCTCTTTCATGAGGGAAGCCATCCATTGGAAAGAGCTCAATATGATCAGTCTGCCAGCAGGTGCGTGCGTGATCCTCACTGAAGAATAAATCACTGGAGAATAGTAGAGCATAGACTTGATTTCTGTTTTTGCAAGTCATCATCTATGGCATCATCTGTGGCAGTAAACTAGACTTTGATGAAGGAAAATCTTTGTTGAGCTCATGCCTAATCTCAAATTCTGCTTCCACAGCCACTTTGTGCATGAGCCCATCATGTATGCACCAGGAAGGCTGATGATAAAAGTGGACTAATATCCAGATAGGTGTCATATTGTCCACCTGGCTATTGATGGATTCCTCTGCATTGAGAATCTTAAGTGAACTTTCCCAAGGGCCACAAATATCTACACACCTGGAGCTCATTCTGAGAAACCCACTGGCATATTGCTTCATCATGTTTTCTTGTCAATTCTTACAAACATTTTATTTCTAGTGCCTTACTGACTAGCCATACCGTGACTTGGCTCAAGTCATGATCTCACAGTTCATGAGACTGAGCCCCGTGTCAGGCTCTGCATTGACAGCATGGAACCTCCTTGGGACTCTCTCTCTCTCTCTCTCTCTCTCTCTCCCTCTCTCTGCTCCTCCACCACTCAGATCTCTCAAAATAAAAATAAATAAATAAATAAATAAATAAATAAATAAATAAATAAATAACTTAAGTAAAATTGTTCATAGTGAATAGTTCATGAGGTCAGTGGTGTGGGAAAAGGCAAGGGCAGCCATGAACCAATCAGTAGGTGTTGTAAGAGTCTCAGTCATCTTCTCACAACTTGCTTAAGTCCTGTTTGTACACAATATTAAACCCATTTTATAATGAGGAGATGCTATTCACACCCAGTTTTGTGAAAGAAAAAAATCAGTTCCCAATGAGTTCCATTGAGCAAATACTATTTGAAGTCCCCCCCCACCCCAAACATGAAATCAGTAACAAGACCCGGGAATGACACTTAACCTACATTTTTAAAGGGGGTTATTTATTAGTAAAGGAATAAGTTATGAAAACTCCTGGGGGTAAAAAATAAAAAGAAAAGAAAAAAGAAAAAAGAAAAGAAAAGAAAAGAAAAGGAAAGGAAAGGAAAGAAAAGAAAAGAAAAGCAAAGAAAAGAAAAGAAAAGAAAAAAGAAAAGAAAAGAAAAAAAGCAAAAAAAGAAAACTCTTGTGTAAGTATTTGATTCTCCTCTTGGGAATTGATTGCCAGAGGTCCCTACTCTGTACTCACCAGACCTGTGGCATACAATTGGATATGCTGTGCTTAAGGCCCTAGTGACAGGAAGCTTACACTGCAGCCGGGACTTGCTGCACAATTTCTTTGTTTTTTGGTATTCCTAGAAATTAGCAACCTTTCAAGTTATACTGGTTGAATGGCTTGAAGCCCAGCTAGATATGATACATTTTGCTTCAAAATCTTAAGAGGCTTACTTAGCATTACACTTCTTTCTAATTCTTAAAGGATATAAGATGTAGCAAATTCTTTTTAAATTCAGAACTTTAGCTAAGTCAAAGGAAACAAAACCAAAATTGACTATTGGGACTACATCAAAATAACCAGCTTTCACGTAGTGAAGGAAACCTCCAACGAAACAAAAAGCCAACCTACTGAATGGGAGAGGATTAAAAATGTTATATCCAACAAGGAGTTAATATCTAAAACATATAAGTCATACACTCAATACCAAAAAAGACAAGCAAAATGATTTAAAAAATGTCAGAAGGGTGTGTCTTGGTGGCTCAGTTGGTAGAGCATCCAGCTCTTAGTCCCAAGTCATGAGTTCAAGCTCCACAATGGATGTGGAGACTACTTAAAAAAAAAGGTTGGGGGGGGGCAGAGGACCTAAATAAATATTTTTTCAAAGATACATACAATGGCCAACAGACACATGAAAAGATGGTCAATGCTCAATATCACTAATCATCAGGGAAGGGCAATTTAAAACCACAATGAGATATCACCTTACACTTTTCAGAACGACTAAAATCTGAAGGACATGGAATAACAAGTGTTGCTTAGAGGATGTGGAGAAAAAGGAACCCTCCTACACTGTTGGTGGGAATATTAATTGATATAGCCACTATGGAAATCAGGATGGAGATTCCTCAAGAAATTAAAAGTGGAAATCCATATGATCTGATAATTTAACTACTGGGTACTTACGCCCCCATCCAAAATGAAAACAGGACTCACTAAATTCTACTATGAAACCAATATAATGTTATATGTTAACTAGAGTTTAAATAAAAGTCTGAAAAAAAGATTAAAGTTGGTTAAGAAAGAATATATAAACGTAAAGGATAAATAAATATTATCTAAATATTTATTGGACAAACAAGGACATCAATATTGTTTCAAATGATTGAAGAATCTAAACAATTGATTCTTTCACTCAATGAATATATATTTCTACTGTTAACTAAATAGACAGGTAACAACAATTAAGCTACCTTTAATGATAACTATTAAGAAATCTCACAGTGGACTACTTTGGAATTATAGCGTTAAATACAATCAAATTATAAATATATACAGAATGTGTAAGATATTAAAGAAGACAAATTATATCTCTGAAATATTTTACAGTAAGCCCATTTAATTTAAAGAAATATGTGCTTAACTGTAAAATCTTTGAAAATAAACACTTTATATAAAATGAAATTATTTCAAGGCCAATTCCACACATTAGTATTGCCATCATCTTCTATCCACAGAAATTATATTATTTAAAATGTGATTTAAGATCATTCTTTAAAATGCCATTGAAATTTAGAAACTTGCCTATTTTCATATTTTAGTATTGTTGGTGAAATTTCACGAGAAATTCCCATAAATAAAAATTAACAAATTCAAGGAAATTTGCAACATAAGGAAATGTACATAACATTTGCAGATCTTCCAGAGAAAATAAATCTAGCAAAACTTGGAAATACCAACATTGACAATGAAGAAAACCTGGTTTTGTCTGAACCAAAATGAAAGTGTACTAAATGCTATGAAAATAAAATTGATTTTCTCTGGGAAAAAAAGGAAAATGAAAACACTAATTCAAAAAGATATGTGCACTCTCACGTTTATTGCAACATTAGAACCTTCGTCCCATCTTGGGGGCCTGGGTGGCTCAGGCAATTGAGCATCTGTCCCTTGATTTTGGTTCAGGTCATGATCTCACAGTTTGTGAAATTGAGCCTCACACTGGGCTCTGGGCTGATAGTGTTGAGCCTGCTTGGGATTTTCTCTCTCTCTCTCTCTCTCTCTCTCTCTTTTCTGCCCCTTCTCTTCTGCTCTCTCTCTCTGTCTCTCTCCCAAAATAAATAAATGTAAAAAGAAAAAAAAAGAACCTTAGCATTTTCCTCCTTAAACTGTGGTTCATCTAAAGCAGTATGGACATTACCCGGTAGTTTGTAAGTAACGTAGAATCTCAACTCTAACCCCTGACCTACTGAATCACAATACGCCTGTCAAAAAAATCCTCAGATGATTTATATAAATGCATGTTTGAGTGTAAGAAACACTGAACTTGACCACTAAATAGAATTTCACTATTAGAGAAAAGTTCTAAATTTTAAGGCTTAATCTTTCACCTTTAGGCATATATGTGTTTTATTGAAGTATCACAGTTATTTAATACCACTGCTCACCTCATAAAAATATGATGCTATTAATGGATTTGGCAATAGTAATATATAATGGGTCATCTAGATAATCAATACCTTCGTGTACCATATCCCAGGTATGAATAGTTGAGAATGACCTAAATTAATCTGTAGAGATTTACTGTTCTCCATTTCAGTGAATGTAAGGTGCTTCTGGAAGTCCTTGCTAATTTATATGGAGAGTGATGTAATTGCTAAATCAGAGGCCCATGCTTATTTGTTCCAAAGTACCAAAACTGGAATAGTAGCTGTAATTGGATTTACCATATCATTAAATTTAAGGTAATCCACAACTAGTGTCCAGCGAATGAGTGGTATAATTAATACCGTCACCCTGAAATACTGAATAGAATATTGCTTTTGCTTTACTCCTTCGATAGGAAGGGTCAGGGCAAGGGGCTTTCAAGTGACTCTTTCCACCAAGAGCAAAAAACCACTTAGGGTGCTGGGGATTATACTCACTCTTGTGTCTAATCTGTCCTAGGAAAGAGGGGGAAGGCAGAGGGTTGATATGCAAATCCAGTGGGCCCCCTTTTATAAGAACTCTGAAACTTCATAGATCACCAGATGTTCACTGGGCCACATGCCGACAAATGACCCACCTAGTGTCAGCCCAGAGCCAGTATCTAATAAGCCCTCCAAAGCAAGGTTATTTCCATTTCCCCAGCACAGAGTCAACTGGTAATCATCTGCAAAGTCCTTCTGAGGAAGACTTAAAGAAAGATTTATAGAATATACTTATGGCAACAGTGCCAGATTCTTCTTTAATCGAAACTAGGTGGTTGTCTTTCAAAAAGCTTTGGGCCTATGGATTTATCTGGACACTAGAAAGTGGTGCAAGGCCTTCATTTGCAATTGCAATCATTCAAATGTGATGCCTACGCACCCACTCTAGAAATAAAATGCAATTATACAGACCAAGTTATGTTATATTACACTGCGCAACTGGTTCTCTATATCCCTGCAAGATATAAATTATGAAAGAGTGGAACACATTTATTTTATTCCCTATTTCTCCCTGGAAGACCTTGCAATCTTCTCTTTCTCTTTCCTCCAGTCACACAGGTCTCTGACCTCCAGTGATAAGCCTGGAGGCAATGAGGCGTTGGAGTGAATATTGAGAATAGGTAGAAAAATCACTAGCAACTCTTTGCAAGATACAAAGTACAATAGCACACACACAAATGACAATATGGCAAAAATTCCTGAAATAAAGTAATGTTGTAAAACAAGCAACTGAAGTTTACTTGGCAAAATTCTACAAAAATAAAGTTGAGAATAAAGATAAAATTGATATTTATCTTTAAAAACATAACTCATTAAAAGTTACAAGCGGAGAGTCAAAGATTTAAAGACTCATTTGCCACAGAATAGAGAACGTTGACAATGATCACCCACACAAAAGCACACCGTTCAGATGTTTTCGCAGGACAATTCTATATTGTCAAAAAACAGACAATAACAATCTTGTTTCAATTATTTCAAACTAAAATAAAAGTAGAGAAACTTCTAAATTATTTACATAAAGCAAGAATACTATTAATTAATTTGAATAGAGTTTGCATAAAAAATAACATGATAAACCAATCTTAATGTGTAATTGGAGTATGAAATCTTAGAAAATGTAAACAAACAGAAACAAAGAGCATTTTGAAAGTTAATTTATGTTCAATATTAGGGCATTCAATAATATAATTAATCATATCACCAGATATAAGGATAAAAATCATATCATTACCGTAGATGTTCAAAAAGCCTCTGACAAAATACAATACCCATTCAACAAAATTTTAGTGGAATAAAAAATTAGTAAATAATTACTTGATTTGGATATACATAGAAATATTTATCTTTCAGTTTTCTATTCAGCAACTTAATTAATGATGAAATATTAGAATATTAGTAGTCAAAACCAATATAACAAATCAATTGTGTTTCTATACACTAGAAGTATACAATTAAAAAATAAAATTAAGAAAACCATTCAATTTACAATAACATTAGAGAGAATGGAGTGCTTAGAAATAAATTTAAGGTAAAACTGGGTCATCTGGGTTTCTCAGTAGGGTAACCATCAGACTTTGGCTCAGGTCATGATCTCATGGCTCATGAGTTCAAGCTCCCCATCAGATGAGCTTGAGCCCTGCTTCAGGAGAGCACAAGTCCCATTTCAGGTGAGACCTGCTTCTCTCTCCCTCCCTCCCTCCCTCTCTCTCTCTCTCTCTCTGCCCCTTGTGGGATTCTCTTTCTCTTTCTCTCCCTCTCTCTCTCTCTCACTCTCTCTCTCCCCTCCTCTCTCTCTGCCCCTCGCTCATTTGTGCCCTCTCTCAAAAAAAAAAAAAAAAAAGACAAAAAACTTGCAAAATTTCCTAAATGAAAATTGCAAAACATTGTTGAAATAAATTAAAAAGTGACTAATTTAATAGAAAACCATTTCATGGGCATGGACCAGAAGACTTAATCTTGTGCACTGTTGGTGGGAATGTAAATTGGTGCAACCACTATGAGAACGGTATGGAGGTTACTCAAAAAATCAAAAATTGAAGGGTGCCTGAGTGGCTCAGTCTGTTGAGACTCCAACTCTTCAATTTGGCTCAGGTCATCATTCCATGACAGTGGATAGAGCCTTGCATTGACCTCTGAGCTGAGCCTGGAGCCTACTTAAGATTCTTTCTCCCTCTGCCCCTCTCCCCCACTCATATTCACTTTCTCTCTCTCTAAAAAAGAAAAACAAAAGAAAAAAAATTAAAAACTTGAACTACCATATGATCCAACAATACCATTTACAAGTATACATCCAAAGGAAATGAAATAATTACCTCAAAGAGATTTCTGCCCTCCTATTTTTATTGGGCATTATTTACCTTATCAAAGACATGGGCACAACCTAGTGTCTGTCAGTAGATGAATGGATAAAGAAAATGTGATATATATACACCTTGGAATACTCTTCAAGAATACAAAAAGAAATCCTATTTGTGACAACATGGATGGATTTTGAAGGAATTATGCTAAATGAAATAAGTCAGACAAAAAAGACAAATACTGCAAGGTATCACTCATATGTAGTCTATTAAACAACAACAACAACAACAAACAGAGAAGAGAGTAGGATGGAGGTTTCCAGGCAGGTAAAGTGATGTGGGAGAAATGCATGAAGTTGTTCAAAGGGTACAAACTTTCAGTTAGAAGATGACTAAATTCTGGGAATCTATGGTACAGTATGGTGACTACAGTTAATAATATTTTATTGTATACTTGGAATTTTCTAAAGGAGTAAATCTTAGAAGTTCTTACCACAAGAAAGAAAAAGTTCTTACAACAAAAATAAATTGAGTGAGAGATGTGTTTACTAGCCTTGTTGTAATCATTTCTCAATATATACAGATATCAAAGCATCCCACTGAACACCTTAAACTTACATAATGTTACATGCCAATTATATCTCAGTAAAGATTTAAAAAAAAGTGAAAATGGACAGAAGATTTGAAGATTTTTCTCCAAAGAAGAGATAAAAATAGCAATATACACATAAAGAGTTGTTAAACGCCGTTATTAGAGTAATGCAAATTATAACCACAGGGAACACCATTCCTCACATACTAGGATGTTATTATCAAAAAGACACACAGTGGGGCGCCTGGGTGGCTCAGTTGGTTGGGCGCCTGACTTCGGCTCAGGTCATGATCTCGCAGTCTGTGAGTTCGAGCCCCGCGTCGGGCTCTGTGCTGACAGCTCAGAGCCTGGAGCCTGTTTCAGATTCTGTGTCTTGCTCTCTCTCTGCCCCTCCCCTGCTCATGCTCTGTCTCTTTCTGTCTCAAAAATAAATAAACGTTAAAAAAAATTAAAAAAAAAAGACACACAGTAAGTGTCGTGAGAAGGTGGAGTGTTGGTGAGAAGGTAGAGAAAATGCAACCATCATTTGTTTCTAGCCTGTATGTAAGATGATGCAGCTGCTGTAGAAAACAGTGTGCCATGTCCTTATTAATATACAAAGAGCTACCATACGACCTAGCAATTCTACCCCTAAACATATACCTACCCAAATAAAAACATATGCCTACCACAAACTTGTCCACAAATGTTCATACCAATTCATAATGGCCAAAAAAGTAGAAAGAACTGGAATACCCATCAACTGATGATAAACAAAATGCAGTATATGCATGCAATGGCAAATAATTTGGCAATGAAAATAATAAAGTGCTAAAGCATGCTACAGTATGGATGAACTTTGATAGCATGCTAAGAATAAGAAACCAGATAGGAAAGACTACCATATGATTCTATTTTATTAAATGTCCAAAAGAGACAAATCCATACAGACTTGAAATATGTGGCCTGGATGTCTCCGTTGGTTGAGCGTCCAACTCTTGATTTTAGCTCAGGTGTGTGGAGCCCTCTTGGGATTCACTCTCTCTCTCCCTGTGTCCCCCTTCCTCACTTGCACTCTCTCTCTCTTAAAAAATATATTGATGGGGCGCCTGGGTGGCTCAGTCGGTTAAGCGTCCGACTTCAGCTCAGGTCACGAACTTGCAGTCTGTGAGTTCGAGCCCCGCGTCGGGCTCTGGGCTGATGGCTCAGAGCCTGGAGCCTGTTTCAGATTCTGTGTCTCCCTCTCTCTGCCCCTCCCCCGTTCATGCTCTCTCTCTGTCTCAAAAATAAATAAACGTTAAAAAAAAATTAAAAAAAAATATATTGATGATTGTCAGTGGCTGATTTGGAGGGAGGAGAAGGAGTTGCTGCTTAATGGATATGGCATTTTATTTGGGAGGGGTGATCAAAATGTTTTCAATTTAGATTGTGATCATGGTTGCACAACTCTGTGTATATACTGAAATGTACATCTTAATGGTAGAATTATAAAAACAAGGAATGCATATAAGTTAAAAGACATATATATATAATAAATGTATATAATTTGTTGGAATGAATATATTTATATATACACATAGAGAATATATATATGTATATATATTCTCTTTCTCTATATATGTATATATATTCTCTCTCTATATATATATATTCCCTGTGTGTATGTATATATATATATATATATACACACACACATATATATATACACACACACACACACACACACACACACACATATATATATATATATATATATATATATATATACAGAGAGAGAAAAATTTGGGGTTTTCTTGGTGTATATAAGATTTCCCGGATTTTTAGCTCTGAAAAATGAAATTGTTCAACATTAATTTTTCTTATAATTATGTAATACAAATATGTTTTCTAGCTATATAGATATCCCAAGGTGATTAACTTATTTTGTGTATTTCCATATATTATTGCACATTCCCTGTATTCCTGTATTACAATGTTTCATTACACTAAAACATTTTTGAGATGATAAAATTTTCCTCATGATATTCAGCAATTATGTCATGTATCTTACTGGATTAAGCTGATTATAATCAAATAAAAAGATTGAAGATATACACAATTTTGATTTTTGATTACAAAGTAAATTATGTTAAATAGTTAACTTTTTAGTCACCTCTCATATTCTAGACAAATTACGATGTTAAATTAATCAGATTATAGGAGTTGAATTGAGTATGTTAATACATAAAAGTAGATGCAATCCAATATTTCAAAATATTCTCTACCAGTCATATACTACTACAAATAAAGGACCATTTATATACACTAGTCTCATTTGTGATATTTAAAATCAGATATGACTTTTCAAAATACAGGTGGTCCTTGACTGATGATGGTTTGACTTATGATATTTTTGTCTTTCCAATGGTATAAAATCAATTTGCATTTAGTAACAACCATACTTTGAAATTTTGAATTTTGATCTTTTTCCAGGCTAGCAATATGCATTGCGATACTCTGTCATGATGTTAGGCGGAGTTAAGACGTATTAAATGTATTTTTTACTTATGATATCCTTAACTTATGATGAGCTTATCCAGATATAACCACATGATAAGTGGAGGAAAATCTGTATATGTATATCAAATCATCACATTGTATACTTTAAACATCATACAAATGTATTTGTCAATTACCCCTCAATAAAGCTAAAAAAAAAATCAGATTTAATATGGTACACAACTTTGATATTCAAATCACTATTTTTGGTAATAGTTTTATATCATTTTAAATACTGAAAATTATCATAAATGGGTACTTTAAACATTGATGAAAAATCTATTCTTACTGATTTTTTATCATGTGATTTGGGGATCTCCTAAAAAAACTGGCTGATCTAGGTCTTAAATAATGATTATTTCCTTGGGGGATGACCCAGAGAGTAGAAGTGAGAGAACAGGGGCCATGAGACAAAGAAGACCAAAAGCCAACATGAAGGACTTTTATTGAGATCACTGAGGCAGTAGGGCCTCAATTTCCTCAGAACTCCAAGATCTGGTAAGACGACTCTGAGGTTGTTTATACAAAGGAAAGGATGCCAGGGCATTTGTCCCTCAACAGCCATTGTTCATTGGCTGATGAGTAAGCCAGCAAAAATTAATCCTCTCTTCACCATCTCTCCCCCATCCCTGTCATCCTGGCTGCACTCAAGAGAAGCCAAAAAAGATTTTATCATTATCCACTTTTTACAAATGAGAAATGTAGTGTGCATTCCGTTTAAACGATTTGTTAAGATCTCAGGAGTGACAGGTTAGACTTATAAATTCAGGTTCATATTCTATATCCTGTTGCATGCTACTTAGAACGAGTTATGAATGTTGTAAAAAAATATTCATCGAGTAAAACACTGCATTTACTAAATAAGAAACATTTCACCAAATATTGGAAAGAAAAATACATAGGTCTGTGTTAGCAAAACCGTTAATTTGAAACACGCAATAGCATCCACTTATTTTTTTGTCTTAAGACAAAGATCGCTTGATTCCAGCCAAATTACCTCTTACAATCTGCCTTGGTCCATTTCAACTCTGCCATTATACCTCTATGTGTATGTTAAATGTAACTGGTATATCTGGAATATTGGATGTCATTTCTACCATTTACTTAACTGACAGGTGAGTATTAGCACATCCCTTTGCCACGTTTATAAAGTCCAGAGGTCATCTCATTATTCAAACTATTAATTGTGTTTAAAAAAACACAGGCTCATAAACCTAGAGAATACCATAAAAATAAATTTGAAATTGAATATTTAATAACTCAATAAGGAATTAAAATTTATGTTTATTATGAAAGCATACTGCATATTATTTATTTCCCTAGAAAGTAGTTAACGATATTGCCCAGACATGATCAGTGAAGCTCTCTCTAACTATAAAAATCAAAAGCACGTTGGTTATATGATTTTATGCTTTATCAAACTAATATAAGCTATACACTAATGAAAATGTGTGATAACAATATATTTAAAGTAGTGTTTTCAAAAATTATGTTGAATTTTTATATAAGTTTTTATTACAATTTGTATGCGTATGTCCAGGATTCACAATAAATTGCGATGAAGCCAGGGGTGAGTTTATACGTGATATCAGTTGTCTATTGCCATCATAAGGTGTGTG
This sequence comes from Panthera tigris, assembly GCF_018350195.1. Taxonomy (NCBI): domain Eukaryota; kingdom Metazoa; phylum Chordata; class Mammalia; order Carnivora; family Felidae; genus Panthera; species Panthera tigris. The sequence continues at coordinate 90,086,238 of NC_056663.1, forward strand.
TTGTCTGGAATCCCCAAGGTCAGCCTCAGTTTCCATGTTTCACTAGAGGCAATCACAAAACTCAGAAAAACAGTTATAGTCATGGTTAGAGTTTTTCACAGCAAAAGAACACTTTACAATCAACAAAAAATAAAGGCAAATAGGGAAGAATCCAAAAGGAATGAGACGCAACTTTCCAGTTGTTTCTCTCAGTGGGATTAAGATGGCATTATTGCAATCAAACACACAAAATTGAGACTTATTTCTAAAGATAAAAAGGGCATATTCTTAATGTGGATTGGCTATTTTTATTCATCATATGGATTAAAAAAAACATTAAAAATATTCTCAAGGGTATGCAATTTGGTCTTTGTTAGCCTATTTTTTAAAAACTTTTTATTCATAAGATTTTAGTTTGAGGCTGAAAGACATTGTGTCTTAACCTGTATATTAAAAAAGAAAAAAAAAAAATTCTTGGGACACCTGGGTGGCTCAGGCAGTTAAGGGTCTGACTTCAGCCCAGGTCATGATCTCGTGGTCTGTGAGTTCAAGTCCCACATCCGGCTCTGTGCTGACAGCTTAGAGCCTGGAACCTGCTTTGGATTCTGTGTCTCCCTTTCTCTGCCCCTCCCCGCTCACACCTCTGTCTCTGTCTCTGTCTCTCTTTCTCCCGAAAGTAAAATAAACATCAAAAAAAAAGTTTTTTTTAATCTCATTTAAGTGTTTTTGCAAGAAATAGACTCTTAACTATAGAGAACAGACTGATGGTTACCGGAACGGAGGGACGGGGGATGGGTTAAATAAATGATGGGGATTACGGAGTGCATTTGTTGAGATGAGCGCTGAGAATTGTGTGCAAGTGGGAGTCCTTGTATTGTACTCCTGAAACTGATACCACATTGTATGCTAACTAACTGCAATGTCAATAAAAACTTGGAGAAAAAAAGAAGCCATGGGAATAAGGGGTACAGAGTAGAGAATATAATAAATGCTTTGTACTAATGTTGTAGCGACAGATGGTAGCTACACCTGCGGTGGGCATAGCATGATCTATAAAGAAGTCGTATCACTCACCGGAAACTAATGGAACATTATATGGCCACTGTGCTCAAGGAATACCATTTAAAATTATATAAATAAATGAAAACTTTAAAAAAAAACATAAATCTACAAAAAGAAATCTTAATGAAATTTCTTTAAAGAGGTATAACCTCAAGTGAACATATAAATTGGGTTTTAAAATTTAAATTACATTTTTTTTTCAAATTTGTATTAAATGCTAGTTTGACATATAGCATAATATGAGTTTCAGGAATAGAATTTGGTGATTCATCACTTACATATAACACCCAGTGCTCAGCACAAGTGCCTTCCTTAATACTATCAGCCATTTAGCCCATCCCTAATCCACCTCCCCTCCAGTAACCCTCAGTTCTCCATACTTAAGAGTGTCTTATGGTTTGCCTCACTCTCTTTTTTATTTTCCTTCCCCTATGTTAATCTGTTACTTAAATTTCACATATAAGTGAAATGGTGTTTAATATGGTGTTTATCTTTCTCTGACTTATTTTTCTTATCATAATACTCTACCTCGATCTATGTCCTTGCAGATGGCAAGATTTCATTCTTTTCGATGGCTGAGTAATATTCCATTATACACATATACATTATACATATACACCACATCTTTATCCATTCATCAGGCCAAGGACATTTGAGCTGTTTCCATAATTTGGCTAATGTTGATAATGCCACTATAAACATTGGGGTGCATGTGCCTCTTCAAATAATTATTTTTGTACCCTTTAGGTAAATACCTAGTAGTACAATCTCTGGGCTGTAAAGTGACACAATATATTTTCCCAACAAAATTATTTTAAAGTTCTGCCAACAAAGTCTACTGTTTATTTTATTGCATAGCTTTAAATAATATTTCCTTATATCAAATATATAATCAATAAAACTAATAAAGCATTTAAAAGGAAATGTACCTATTTTTCCTTTTCTTTATGTCAAATTTTTAGGGCAGAGGAAGGTTTTTATGTATTTGTCTGTTTTTGATAATAGTATTATCAATATGTTTGTTAGGTTTTAATTCTCATATGACATCAACATTTTCCTGGATTTGTTTCTCTTCTTATTGGAATACTTCCTCTAAAAATGTTTTTATTAATAATTTTTTCATAGCAGAAGGTTTAGCATCATGTGCTTGAGATTGAATTATTCCAACATTAAATTTGAATTGCATTGTATTCAGTATAATATTGCAGGTCCAAGTTTCTTTTCCCCTCAATACTGTGTGTGTGTGTGTGTGTGTATGTGTGTGTGTGTGTGTGTGTGTGTGTGTGTGTGTGTGTGTATACAGAGAGAAAGAGCGAGAGTGAGCAAGCAAAAGGACATATAGCTAAAGGATAACTTTCAAGACATGAACATGAGTTAAAGATTTTATTTAACTCGTTATTAATGAGAGAATCAGGCAGATGTTACAAAGGTATCAAAGGAATAATCAAAGAAGCATGATTTTATATGTAGTAAAGGAATGTTGAAATAAATTCATACATGGATGCAAAACTGGCTTTCTTCCTGTGGAGAGAGGTATCAGTTGAAGCTCCACTGAACAGAATTCATTTGCATGTGTGTAAACAGGAGTGATTATGTACTGTTACAATCACAAAGTTGTAAAATAACTCAAAGGCAACTAAATAATCAGCCCCAGAAGGATGAGTTCTATCAGTACATGTTTTTTTCATTAGAGATGCCCTGTAGTCTTTTTTGTTTGTTTGTTTTGTTTACCCCTAACTTTCCTTACACATTTCCTCCTTTTTATCAAAAATAATTCCAAGAAAATATTACTCTTGATTGCAAATAAGAAGGGTTTTTTTAAGACATGGTCTGCATATTTAAATAGGTCCAGTAAGAGCATTAATTTTCCTATAGACCCTTCTATATTTGCTATGCTGGAAGTTTTCATAAGGAATCTCAGATTTGACTTTTAGAAACCTCTATTATTTGCTATCACAATACTAGGAAGCCAAACTCAATAAACTCTCGTCCAGATATCATTTGCAGTGTTCATAATTTGTGTAAATTCCTCTCTTCTTGAGCGCTCTAAAGTATTCTAAGGATCCTTGACTTGTCAGGAAATGATCTTTCTTCCCATCTGTAAGACTAAGAACCCTGTATGCCAGGTAGTAGCCCAGTTTTCTTGGTGGGGCTTTCTTTGTAAGTTTTGGTTCCATAAAGTAAATCTTGGTTTTAAAAAAAAAATGTTTACCATATCTGACTAAATAATCATTATTATCAAATGACATTGAAGGCAAGGCCTTGGTTGTTTTATCTTTACAATTTATCGTAGTAAAAGGGAGAACAGATTATCACTGAACAATGTTCTTATTGCATAACCATTGCCATAAAAAAGTAAGAAAATTCAATAAGAATAAATTTTAATTGTGGAGGAGGAGTGTCAGTGAGAACACTTAAGATTTTAGAGCAAGTTTTCAGATTACAGTAAAATTGAGAGATTACTCATACACCCCCAGCCCTCACATATGCACCCTTCCCTCATAGTCAATATCACTCACCAGTGTGGTATTTTTTTTTTTAAACCAAGGATGAACCTCCATTGACACAACAGAATCACCCAAATTCTATGGGTTTGGACAAATGTATATTCATCCATCATGCAAAGTATTTTCACTGACCTAAAAATCCTCTGTGCTTTGCCCATTTATCTCTTCCCTGACCCCTGGCGACTACTGGCCATTTCCTTTTTTCATGGTTTTACATTTTGTAGAATGTGTGAGAGTTTCTTTTGCCCAACTCAACATCTTTTGCCAGCACTTAGTGTTAAAACTGTTCGCGATTTTGACCTTTCTAATAAGTATGTAGTAGTATCTGATTGTCGTTTTAATTTGCATTTCCCTGCAGACACAGGATGTGGAAGACGTTTTCTTTTGTTTATTATCCATCTACATATCTCCTTTGGTAAGATGTCTGTTAAAGTCTTCAACTCATTTTTTTTAACTGAGTTGTTTGTTTTCCTTTGGTTGAGTTTTAAGAGTTCTTCATATATTTTGGACAACAATCCTTTACAAGAAGTGTCCTTTGAAATTATTTTCTCCTATACTGTGGCTTGTCTTCTTATGCTCTTGACCTTGTCATTTGCAGAAAGAACTTTTTAACTTTAATGAAGTCTAGCTTATCAATTATTTCTTTCATGGATTGTACCTTTTATATTGTATCTAAAAAGAGATTAGCACACCCAGCTTATCTAGGTTTTCTCCTGTGTTATATCTTCCAAGAGTTTTGTAGTTTTGCATTTATCCATTTTTTGAGTTAATTTTGGAGAAGGGTGTAAAGTCGATTATCTAGATTCATATTGTTTTGCATATCGATGTCTTGTTTTTCCAGCACCATTTGTTGAAGAGACCATTTTTGTTCCTTTGTAATGACTTTGCTCCTTTACCTAAGATTACCTGACTATATTTTTGCAGGTGTATTTCTGGTTTCTCTATTCTTTTCCATTGATCTATTTGTCTTCTTTCATCAGTACCAAACTACCTTGATTACTGTATTTTTATAAGTCTTGAAGTCAGATAGTGTCAGTCTTCCAATTTTGTTATTCTCCCTCAATATTGTGCTGGTTATTCTGGGTATTTTTTTTTTTTTAGACAAACCTTAGAATCAGTTTGTCAGTATTCATAAATTAACTTTTGGGATTTTGATGGTGATTGCATTGAATCTATAGATCAAATTGGGAAGAACTGACATCTTGAAAATATTTAGTTTTCCTATCCTTGAACATGCAATATCTCTCCATTTATTTAGTTCATTTTTGTGCATATGTACAATATGTACACATCTTGTACATATTTTGTTAGATGTATACCTAAGCATATCTTTTTAAATTTTTGGTGCTAATATAAATTATATTCTGGGTTTTGTTTGTTTGTTTTTGTTTATTTGTTTTTTGAGAGAGCACAAGCAGGAAAGGGGCAAAGAGAGAGGGAAAGAAAGAATATTAAGCAGGCTCTATGCCCAGTGTAGAGCCCTATGTAGAGCTCAATTTCAAGACAATGAGATCATGACCTGAGCTGAAATCAAGAGTCAGGCACTTAACTGACTGAGCCATGCAGGCGCCTCCCTCTGATATTGCATATTTAATTCCTGATTCCACTTGCTTATGGTTGTTACATAAGAAAGCAATTACCTTGTATCCTGAAACCTTGAAATAATTGCTATTTAGTAAACAGAGCTTTTTAAAAATTGTTTTGGATTTTCTATTTTTTTAATGTTTTAATGTTTTTATTTATTTTAGAGAGAGCGAGTAGGGGAGGGGCAGAGAGGGAGAGGGAGACAGAATCTGAAGCAGGCTCCAGGCTCTGAGCTGTCAGCACACAGCCCTACCCAGGGGTCAAACCCAAGGACTGCGAGATCATGACCTGAGCCAAAGTCAGATGCTCAACCAACTGAGCCACCCAGAGCCCTGTTTTGGATTTTCTAAAAAAGATGATCAAGTCATCTGCAAAGACCATTTTATTTATTCTCTTCCAATAATTATACTTTTATTTTTCATTTTCTTTTTTTGTCTATTGTATTTGCAAGAACCTCTGGTATGATGTTGAAAAGGAATAATGTGAGGAGACATTCTTACCTTATACTGATTTTAGTGGAAAAAATTTGGGCTTCTCACCATTAAGTATGTTAACTGTGAAATGTTTTAATCAGATATAATTTTTAAATATTTCAATTCTGTATTTGAAAGCAAAGCCTATTAAGTCATCATAGGTTGGAGATAGCTTAAGGAAAAAAAAAGGCTTTTTAAAGTATTCAAATAATTGAACATTAAAACAATGCCAGCAATATTCCAAATAAATTACATTATTAAATTTCTTTCATCAGTTCATTAGGATTTATGTAATTACTTCTTGTTCTCCTGGATCTTGGATTAATATTAATTCTAAAGAATGTTGGAAATCCAGGCAGCCCGATGGTATGGTCTGAATGTTGTCAAAGCAATAACATCAGAAGGCTATACCCAAAATCTATTCTTTGAAGTGTCATTGGTTTAATGTAATTGACAGAGTGCCTTCCACAGACAGAGCTTTGAGACTGTCTTTCTTTGATGAAGAAAGAAATTCTGGCCTGTAGCTGAGTGTAACGCCTTTAGGTAAACATCAGAGTAAAACAAAAATCTATACGTAAGTGACAGACCTATAATAAAATCAAGATTAATTTATTACCGATAATTTTCAAATTGAAGGTTATGATAAAATTCACAATAAAATAATGCAGGTGACAAGGAAATTGGTGTTTCCATAGCATGGAAAATGAGGTAAAATAGTAATTTCCCCCATATTAGGTAACATGTCATTAAGGGCAATGATTAAGCTTATTTTCAAAGAGTTGAGTGAGCATTACAGCTAATTATAAAAATTGACTAACAACATATTTATAGTGGAAAAACTTTTGATATATAACATAAAATAATGTTAGCATATCAAGAACATGCAAGAAAGTATCAGGGATATACCAAGAATATATCAAGAATATCAAGAAAGGTGATTCAGTAAGTCATGAGTAGAACCTAAATATCTATAATTTATAAAATATAGAAAATGTGGATATGCACCCTAATTAAAAAGAACTGGTTCAGAAGATGTTAAACGTAAAGAAGGTTGAGGCCAAGTAAGCATTTTGTTTATTTATTTATTTATTTATTTATTTACTCATTCATTCAAATGTTTATTTATTTGTTTGTTTATTTTTGAGACAGAGAGCAAGTGGGGAAGGATCAGAGAGACAGAGACAGAGAATCCCAGGCAGGCTCCACACTGTCAGTTTAGAGCCCTATGTGGGTCTCAAACTCACAAACTGTGAGATCGTGATCTGAGCCAAAAACCAAGAGTGTGATGCTTAACCCACTGAGCCACCCAGGCGCCCCCAGGTAAGCATTTTAAATAATAACTGATGCTATGTCTAGTAACACCTGATTCTTATCAGATACCAGGCAACCAACCATCACAACTGTGCTGAAAAGAAAGATTATGAACACTGACAATTTCTGGGAAATTCCTTGTTTTGTCAAAAACAGTGAGGAATGTGAAGGTGCCTGGGTGGCTCAGTTGATTAAGCTTCCAATTTCGGCTCAGGTCATGATCTCACGGTTCATGAGTTTGAGCCCCATGTGGGGCTCTGTGCTGACAACTCAGAGCCTGGAGCCTGCTTCGGATTCTGTGTCTCCCTCTCTTTGTGCCTTTCCCTGGCTCACGCTCTCTTTCACTCTCAAAAATAAATAAACTCAAAAAGAAAAAAACAAAAACAAAAACAAAAAAAGAACAGTGAGGTGTGTGAGATGTCACCCTATTTGGACAGTTATGGCCAGGAAAATAGTTCTTTATTGATACAACCAGAACAACAGCCTGAGTGACATGGTAGCATCAGTCCCCCACACCTTACTCAAAAGATAACATGACAAGGGGTTTACACCCTGAAGATAAGGGACAAAGAATATAATCTTTTCTGTTTATGTTCTGGAGGGAGATTGCTGTCCTCCTTTACTCCCAAAAGGAAATGAAGGGGGGGGAAATAAAAAGAAACTTTTATAGTTTTGAGGCTTACATTTCTTTGTAGATAAGTAAATCAGCTTTCCTAAAGAGCCAGATGAACCTGAATGTCACAAGCTTCTACAAGCTAGAGATGTCTTCTAATTCTGGGATTCATCCCTTGTTACATGTGAATATCTCGATAGTGTCTCAGTCCTCCTCAGGGCTTAACCCAGGGATCTAGTACAGGCTGTAATCACTTGGCTCTCTAGGGAAGACACTAGAAGTTTATTATCCTTTCAGATCAGAGCATAGACAGAGCATACATGACAGATAAGAGACAAATGACTACACATCTGGTCTTTCATGGTATATGAAAATTGAAATATTTCTGGGAGATGAAAGTGAATGTTCTCTAGCTTCATATCATATGCATTTCTAAGACTCAGGAGGCTAGGGCATTTGCAGGAGCACTAAGTATAGAGAAGTGACATTTCCTCACATTTCCATAAAACAGAAAATGTATAAAATATTTATATAAGTAATATTTTTATACAAATTTAACCTAGGGAAAGCTAAGCATCTCTTCTAATTTGACACCAGCTCATGCTACCCATGAATACCAACCTATCAAATAAATCTAATTATTTCTATCACCTTTAGTGAAATAGTATATTTTTCATTTTGTCACTGCTGCTCCTGGACTAGTCCCAACCACTTAGATTATAACTCTCAGCCAAAGTAAATAACTTCTGCTTTAAAGAAAAAATTGAATGTGGGGGAGGTTCAGCTACGGAAAATTGAGAAGTGTCTGTCATGCCCCAGTATTTTAGGTAATATACAGAAGTCTTGAATGCACATAACTTTCTACAGACATAAATATCCCTTATACAACTTGTGAAAGTGGCATAAATGGTTTTATTAACAGGGACCAAAGGCATCATAGCCTTTTTGTAGAATATAAAAATAAGAAGCAAATTATGTAAACTTAAAATTATGATTAGAGTAAATGTTTCTATGCTTTAATTGGAAATTATTTAGATAGCCAAGGAGGTATTCATTAATTAAGTTAATGAAAACAATCCAAGGTTTTAAGTTACCTAAAGACCTTGAAAATCATTCAGATCGGCATACTACAAAACCAAGTATTGTTGAGTTTGTCATAATAATGATTCAATTTAGCGTAATACATATTTACATTTTTCACAATCTTAAACATCTAGGGTAGTGTTACTTATTTGATCAGTAAACCTGTCTAAATTGAGGAAAATAATGCCCAAGAAGAGTAATCATACGAATTAAAAGCCATTCTACTCAGAAGAATCCGTAAGCAAAGGCATAGATGTTTTTATTAAACAATAATTATTAAATTATTTTTTGGCCAAAATTTTAACATGTAAACTTAGATTCTAAAAAGATTCTGGGTGAGCATTTTTTTAAATTTATTTTTTGTTTTATTTTTTATATTTGAGAGTGAAAGAGAGAGACAGAGAGCGAGCAGAGGAGGGGCAGAGAGACAGAGACAGAATCTGAAGCAGGCTCCAGGTTCCCAACTGTCAGGTGAGGTTCAAACTCATGAGCTGTGAGATCATGACCTGAGAGGAAGTCAGTCGCTTAGCTGACTGAGCCACCCAGGCTCCCCTGGGTTAGTTTTTATTAAGCGATAATCTTTATCTCTTTTATCTTTTAATTATGGCATATTTAAATCTTTAGAAGCACAATTTTTTATTACCTGTGGATTTTAGAAATTTAATGTTTATGTAAGTGCTCATTTTTCTTTGTAAAGCAATTAAAACATCACTCTTTTGCTTTAAGAGACTTATATAGGCTAATTTTTTAATACCTTCTAGAGGTAGGAAAATATTCCATATTCATGCTCGGAGAGGTAAAGACCTTTCTAAATTATAGGCACACAGACAGAAAGATAACTTACAGCTATAATTTTCTACTTTCAGCCTTGAGTCAATAGCTATTACAAAAACACAGAAGCTCACTAATGAAGATATGAAAGATTTCTTTTTAACAATGGTAAAAAATTTATGACAGATTCAAACTCAAAATAGACAAATAGACAAGAAAAAATGGCTAATAAATCAGTCTTTATCACCTCTATCAAGCAGTTAACACATCTCTCTAAACCATTAATGCATTTACAGAGATCATAAAATGATCAGGCAATAGACTCAAATTCATAATCACTGCTGCCAAAATCAACCAATAAACAAAAAAGTATACGACAGAAAAACTGAATTTGGACAAAACAGAGTCAGTAAAATTCTATTGCTATTTGGATTCACCCCAGAGAGTCAAGAAAAGATACACCTGAACTTGGGCAGCCCGTATATGAAGTACACTTCTCTAGCAACAGTGTTTATCCAGCTATGGATAAAAAAGTTTATTTTCAATAAAGAAATAGTAAAAGGAATTTACAAATAGACTAAAAACTGGCTGTTTTCAAGCGTAGGAAAGTGAGAAGAGAAGAAATTAATTGAATCTCCACTGGACAGAATTCATTTTTGTGTTCAGAGATAAGAATTATTTTGCACAACTTTCAGTTACCTACAATTTACAAGATTGTAAATTAGCTTAAAGGCAGTCAAAGTTTAGATTCGGTTATGTCTAGATATGTCTCTGGAGGCAAAGGAAACAAAGGAAAAATGAATTGTTGGGACTTCATCAAGACAAAAAAAGAAGAAGAAGAAGAAGAAGAGGAAGAAGAGGAAGAAGAGAGAAGAAGAAGAAGAAGAAGAAGAAGAAGAAGAAGAAGAAGAAGAAAGAAGAAGAAGAAGAAGAAGAAGAAGAAGAAGAAGAAGAAGAAGAAGAAGAAGAAGAAGGAGAAGGAGAAGAAGAAAAGAAACAAGTTCTACACAATGAAGGAAAAAATCAACAAAATTAAAAGGCAACCAATGGAATGGGAGAAGATATTTGCAAATAACACATCTGATAAAGGGTTAATATCCAAAATATATAAAAAAACTTATAAAACTCAACACCCAAAATATGAATAATCTAATTAAAAAATCTAATTAAGCATCCAACTTCAGCTAAGGTCATGATCTCATGAGTTTGAACCCCTAATCGGGGCTGTGCTAACAGCTCAGAGTGTGGAGACTGGAGCCTGTTTCAGATTCTGTGTCTCCCCCTCTCTCTGCCCCTCAATAATTTATTCTCTCTCTCTCTCTCTCAAAAGTAAATAAACATAAAAAAATTTTTAAATGGGCAAAAGACATTTGTAGAAAAATTTTAAAAGAAAATGTACAGATGGCCAATAGACACATGAAAAGATGCTCAACATCACTGATCATCAGGGAAATGTTAATCAAAACTACAGTAAGATATCACCTCACACCAGTCAGAATAGTTAAAATCACCAATATAAGAAACAACAGGTGTTGGCAATGATGTGGAGACAATGGAACCTTCTTGCACTGTTGGTGGGAATACATTGTTACAGCCACTCTGGAACACAGTTTGGAGTTCTCTCAAACAGTTAAAAATAGAACTACTCTATGATCCAGCAATTGCACTACTAGGTGTTCACCCAAAGAATAGAAGAATATTAATTCAAAAGGATATATGTATCTTGATGTTTATAGCAGCACTATCAACAATAGCCAAATGTCCATTTCCTGACGAATGGATAAAGAAGAGGTCATATGTGTACACAATGGAATATTACTCAGCCATCAAAACGAATGAACTATTGCTATTTGCAGTGACATGGATGGAACTAGAGTGTATTATGCTAAGCAAAATTAGTCAGTTAGAGAAAGACAAAGACCATAGATTTCACTCATATGTGGAATTTAAAAAACAAAACAAATGAACATGGAGTAAGGTGGGGGGAGGAAAGAGAGGCAAACCATTGAGACTTAAAAATAGAGAACAAATTGAGGGTTGCTAGAGCGGAATAGCGTGGGTGGTGGGATAAACAGGACAAGGAAGGTACTTGCCCTGAGCATTGGGTGTTATGTAAGTGACACTAAACTTTACCCCTGAAACCAATATTACACTATATGTTAACTAACCGGAATTTAAACAAAAACTTAAAAAAAAAAACAAAAAAAGCAAACAAACAACAACAGGAAAACAATGAAGAGGTAGAAGATATTCACAGGGGGAAGCCACTTGAAGAGAGAACATTGAAGTGATGTAGCCACAAGCCAAGGTGTCACCAGGATCTGGAACAGGCAAGACAGAGTATAGCTTAGGACCTCTGCAGGGAGTTTGGCTTTGCCAACACTGTCGACTTCTGCCCTCCAGAACTGTGAAAGGATAGATTTATGTTGTTTTAAGGCACCCAGTTTGTCATAAACTAATACATTCCCCCATCAAGGCTGACACAATTCTTCAGTACTAACACGGGCTTTCTGTAAAGCCTCAAATTGTTATTGCAATTATATTGCTTATATGAATTCTTCATTTACTCATGCGTAGAGAAAGAGATCTTCACTGAAAATATCCCTCGTAAGGTGTCATGCAATGCCACATTAAAAATGATAGTTTCCACCCTGACCAATCTCCTAACCCCCTTTACCTTGTTTTATTGTTCCATTGCACTTATCACTCCTAAAATAAATATACTTATCTTTATGTTTATTGTATGCCTCACTTTACTGGAGTGTATGTTCCTCAAAGATGGAAGTTTTGCCTCAAAAGCAAAACAAAACAAAACAGAGCGAAACGAAACAGAACAAAACAAAAACTGGTGTATTACATCGTGTATTTCTTGGCACCTAGATAGCTTCTGGCGTATATCACACACTAAATGAGTATATGTTGAATGAATGAAGAGATCTGTCATCTTTCTTTTGCGGTACTTGTATTGCTCAGGTGCTGTGTAAATTTGGATGTCAGTGTGTTCCCACGGGGTGCCTGACAACCTTCAAGATTGGAATCACTATCTCCACAGATCAATTCAATGAATGAGCAGGAAAGAAATGTTCATTCCCCTTCTGCCTGGCCCTCCAAGAAATTTCTCGAGTCCAAATTTTGCTTTACATTCTTAAGAAGTAGCACTGCTTCTGAAGGACGGGGTCTCCCGAAGTTATAATCAGTCAATGAAACAGGAAGAGTGATAGTCTATAGCCCATACCTGCTCACACTAGGAGGACTTTTGTGCTGAACTAACATTATCCCTTAACTGCTCACTTGTCCAACACTAACTAGAAAGCCTGAAATTCTGTTGTTATTCGAACATTCATGTACACACGTGTAGGAGTTTGCAAAATGAAAATTCATCGACTTAAAATATATATTGACAATTACTTAAAGAAAAGGCAGAATTTTGAAATTGATGAAAAATGACTCCTACAGAGAGATCTCATCTATTTAATCTTCATGACACCAAATGGCACAAATCATCAGGGATGGTATTGAAGGCAAATATTTTAAATCTTTGGCACTGGGTTTCATTAATACTACTCGAAAGCTGTTTTTTTTTTTTTAATTTTTTAAGGTTTATTTTTATTAAGTCTGAGATAGGGTCAGACTGTAAGCAGGGGAGGGGTAGAGAGAGAGGGAGACACAGAATCCAAAGCAGGCTCCAAGCTCTGATCTGACAGCACAGAGCCTGACGTGGGGCTCGAACCTATGAGCCATGGGATCATGACCTGAGCAAAGTTGGACGCTTAACCAAGGGAGCCACCAAGGCATCCCTTGAGAGCTGTTTTTAAAGGGAAATTATTTTCTCTTAATGAGCAAACATCATGATATTTAAATGTCACATGTAGAAGGGAAAGTTAAAATTACCTAAATCATTTATAATTTTAGTATTTAAGTATACCATAAACTGTAAGATCTGAAATAAATGTAAAACTTTCTATCACAAACTGCTTTCCTTTACTGTTCCTAAGGCATCTATACTGTAGGATTTTGAAGGCAGGCTGCCTGCTTTTTAACCTCGGGACATGTACTAATTGGGTGACCTCAGTAAGTTACATTAACTTTCTGCTCCTCAGTTTCCTGTAAAATAAGTGTCAGATTAATAGGACCTACGTCATAGAGTGGAGGTTAAATGAGTTCACACATGCAAATTGTTTACAAAAATGGTTGGCACAATTTAGGTAGTTTAAATATGTGAATATTCTTATTATCCTATGGCTCAAGCATCTACTGTAATTATCCATTCAGATATGTAAATATTATGTAATTAGGCACTGTATAATAACAGCTACAATTTTTAGGAGAAAGTTTGTATGTATAGTATTGAAAATCTGCTCCTGGATTGCCCATTTTCAACACAGACAATCTTGGAAATAAAGAGTTGTAAGATAACAATATTCACAGGACTGTATGGGTGTTAGTTACTTGCGAGGAAAGAGTTAGAGTTATATGATTCAATATATTTTAAAATAGAAGTCATAAAAAAGAATAAAACAATCATTATAACTGTGTTTCAATATTGGCATATTGTGTTAAGTTGAAATAAAAGCCATTTAAAACTTTAAAAGTGTGAAATTACCCTTGCCCTTTGAAGTGGTAGTTTAATGTAAATGCAAGAATTAAAAGGTGACTAACCATGTATTACTTTTTCATATTTGTCAGCTTAATCCAGTTGGGTTGTTTAGAAATTCTGTCACAGATGTCTGAAATTGTTAAAATTAGCATGCTTTATCTGCAGAATGCAGAATGTTCATTTACATAAAATTGGTTCATTTCTAACACAATGTAGCTATAAAAATATGTTTTTATAAAATATATTTAAAGTAGTTGAAACACTTTCTGGGCAAATTATTTGAGGGAAAAACTCACAGCATTTCTGACGCATTCACCATGATTTATCCCAGCAGGGCCAAGTCCACAATCTTACTAGTGGATGATAGCTATTGAACTCTTGTTTTAAAGGAAACGATTATGATTACTAAAAAATTAGGGTGCAGTATTAAGATTTATCAGCAGCATTAGTCTGCTTTCATTGAATGCTTCTCTATCTATCCAGATTCTAGAATATCCCTTTCAAAACACTCCATGAGCTCTTACCCTGTGATACACTACTAAGTATTTTGAGCAGTAGGGCATTTGGCCATCTGAAAAATAAGTAATTTTGTGAAGTTCTCATTTTTTGGTAAAAAATTCAAAAATAAAAGTGAACAAGAAACAAAAAAAAATAGGTAATAGATTGATAGATCAGAAAGAAAGAACAAGGAAGGGAGGTGCCTGTGTGGGTCAGTCGGTTGAGCATCCGACTCTTGACTTCAGCTCAGGTCATGATTTCATCTTTTGTGGGATGGTGCCCCTCATTGGACTCCACACTAGCAGTGTGGAGCCTTCTTGAGATTCTCTCTCTCCCTCTTTGTCTACCCCTCCCCTGCTCTCTCAGAAAAATAAATAAATAAATAAATAAATAAATAAATAAATAAATAATAAACATTAAAAAAAGAGGAAAAGAAATACAGGGAGAGAAGGATTGGAAAACAGGAAAAGAACAAAGATAAAGATGAAATTAATTTCAACTGAAACAATGTATAAGTGAAAATATAGCTTTAAGAATTAGTACAGAATTGATTCCAAGCAGGAAAAATTTTCAAGCAAAATCTTCAGAGGTTATGTTCACACATTAATAGACTTTACTCTTTAAAACCAAAACTTGGTATGAGTAGATAAACATGTAAATGTATCCCTATATGTAAGAGATAAATCACTGGGTTCTACTCCTGAAGCCAAAACTACACTCTATGTTAACTAACGGGAATAAAAATAAATAAATAGAAATAAAGATAAAAATTAAATGATTACAAATCAGTGGTATTTAAACTGTGTGGGTTGGAATGAGAGGGATTTGGGACTCTTCTCTATTTAGACTTCCCCATTTCTCCATCAGTACCCCATGAAGCATTACTGTAAATCTCTAGGCAACATTGATTGTGTTTGAAAATAAAGTTTCTGAATAAATATTTATTAATTATAAACCTACTTAGATATTTAAAAAATTTTTTAACATCTATTTATTTTTTGAGAGACAGAGACAGAACATGAGCAGGAGAGGCGCAGAGAGAGAGGGAGACACAGAATTCAAAGCAGGGTCCAGGCTCTGAGCCATCATAACAGAGCCCAACATGGGGCTCAAACTCACAACCTGCGAGATCGTGGCCTGAGCCCAAGTCGGATGCTCAACCAACTGAGCCACCCAGGCGCCCCAAAATATTTTTTTAGAATATTAATATAAAAACTCTTTGTTGTGAAATAAACTTATGCTTTTCTGTGGAAAGTTAACATAGGTTGCAAACAATAAATTCAGATTTAATAATGTGGCCAGTCTTTTGAAAACATATAATGGAAAGAAATGCCCGACAAGAAGATTAATTAAAATTAATTCTGTAATAATGATAGTAACACTACAATAAAATTACAAAGTGTTTAGCTTTGTTTCCAAGAATGATTTTGGGCTTCTGTAATTGTTCATAGCTTCTCATTCCCCATGCAAGTTTTTTCACACTCACATTTTGTTATTTTCTTCAAACTACAAACCCCAGCTTTCAAGTCCTGACCTTGTAAGTTAGAAAGTCTTTAAATTTCATTATATGTGTGTGGAGATGGTAACAGAGCTTTCATATATGGAGAAAGATTTCAGTTCTAATAAACTCATCCCAACTATCCAAACTTATTTCCTAAATTCCTCCTCATCACAAATCATTAATAAAGGCAGATCCTGCATGACAGGTGCTCCTCTTATTCTCTTTCAAAAAGCATTCTTTTACAGAGATTTTTAATCAGCTTCCTACTAGGACTCTTGGTCTCCCACTTGGCCCTCATTTTATTTATTTAGTTTTTATTTTTATTTATTTACTTTTAATTTTTTTTTAATGTTTTATTTATTTTTGAGACAGAGAGAGACAGACCATGAGCAGGGGAGGGTCAGAGAGAGAGGGAGGCACAGAATCCGAAGCAGGCTCCAGGTTCTGAGCTGTCCACACAGAGCCCACCATGGGGGCTTGAACTCACGAACTCTGAGATCATGACCTGAGCTGAAGTCGGACGCTCAACCGACTGAGTCACCCAGGCGCCCTGATTTATTTAGTTTTTAAATTACATCTAGTAATTTGGTCTTTCTACTTAATTGAGATTTCTAGATTTTCGTGTAAAATAAGAGTTTTTTGGCTGCATTGGATGTTCATTTCCATGTGTGAAATATTGCCTGGGCCCAGTACCAGCTTCACCATTTATCCAGGAAAAGGCACGAGCTGTGTAGTCCCCACCACTAACACACGCATTTGTGGTACCCACCTGTGGTGGCTTCGCTCTATATACCTCCCACCTGTGCCTATAGGCGTTTGGCACACCTAGGATTTTGATCATTCTTTTTGTCGGGGTTTCTCCTTTTCCACCTGGAATGATTTCTCCATGCAGTTAAATGCTACAGATTTCTACATATTTCTATACTGTTTTGCATGCAATTCTTTGTCCTTTCTCTCATTTTCAATGGTAATTTGAATCAGGAAACATAATTTTACTCCCTATTTACGAAGAATACCCTGAGAATTACATTAAAGGGTTTCTTTCTTCTTTCCTTCCTTCCTCCCTCCCTCTCTTTTTTTCTTTCTTTCTTTCTCTCTGTTCACCTATCTTATCAATACGGTAGTGTAGTGAGGGACACCTAGGTGGCTCAGAGGGTTAAGCACCAGACTTCAGCTCAGGTCACAATCTCACAGTTCGTGGGCCCGAGCCCCACGTCGGACTCTGCTGACAGCTCAGAGCCTGAAGCCTGCTTCAGATTCTGTCTCCCTCCCTCTCTCTCTCTCTGCCCCTCCCCCCGCTTGCACTCTGTCTCTCAAAAATAAATACACATTAAAAAGAAATACGGTGGTGTAGTGAGATTTTTATTTCATTTTATTTTATTTTTAATATTTATTTATTTTTTGAAAGAGAAAGAGAACATGAATGGAGAGGGACAGAGAGAGAGGGAGACACAGAATCTGAAGGAGGCTCCAGTCTCTGAGCTGTCTGTCAGCACAGTCTGACACAGGGCTTGAACCCATGAACCATGAGATCACGACTTGAGCGGGAAGTCAGATTCTTAAGCGACTGAGCCACCCAGGCACCCTAGTGTAGTGAGATTTTTATTTGAAGTTCGGTAATGTTTAGCCAATACGTTTTTAAACCAATATTTTTTTCTTCATACAAAGGTCAAATTGTACTGAGATCTGTATGCATGGCATTCGTAATATATGTAATTGGTATTTCTAAATTTTCTAATTTTAAATAAAATTTAAAATATTAAAAATATCTTCATAAAAATACCTCTCAACCATTTTAAAATTTACTCTAATAGTGGGGTGTCTGGGTGGCTCAGTCAATTGAGCGTCTGACTTCGGCTCAGGTCATGATCTCACGGTTTGTGAGTTCAAGCCCCACATCGGGCTCTATGCTGACAGCTCGAGGCCTGGAGCCTGCTTCGGATTCTGCGTCTCCCTCTCTCTCTGCTCCTCCCCTGCTCACACTCTGTCTGTCTCTCTCTCTCAAAAATATAGAGATTAAAAAAATTTTTTTAAATAATAAAATTTGCTCTAATGGTAGAGTACTTTTTTCCTATTATTGCTGCACTCACGTTTTCCCAGCAGGAGTATCTTCATGAGATACTAATAGAAAATACTCTCTTCTTAAAGCTGACCCATGTTTCAATATGCTTCGATATGGAGAAAAGTGAAAAAGACCCATTGTGTAAGTTCAGATAACTTGAGTGAACACAAGATAAGCAAATAGTTTTTCTTTTTTAAAATTCAATAAGTGTAAGTGATACAGACAATTCTGCCCTCCCCCACCCTCAACAGTAAATAAACAAACATGTAAAAACAAAATACTTGATAAAATATTTGATGAGCTTTTTCAAACATACTCAAATCTCTAAGATCTTTTGGAAATTATATACTTTCTATCTTTTTAACATTACACCCACTGAATCAGCCTCAAAATTCTATTAATGTCACATACTTTCAGATATATCAGACAAAAATATAAAATAATACTTTTAAAGGTAATACACTCCTAATGTTCTTTCTTAGTTGAAATATATTTACAAAAATAAATATGTATTTGATGGCCTGACCTGTATGTATTTACAGAACTTTAGTAACTCTCTTCTTTCTAAAATAAGTAAGCCAGCATATTATAAGGAAGGAATAAGAAATACAATTTAAATCATCAATTTCTTCAGAGAAGGAGAGAAAGTGTTAAAAGAAAATCAAGAGATTCTGTATCCTACTAAAAAGGTGATCTCTTTAGGTTGCCTGAACATGTGGAAAGCTTTTGCTCATTCTAACATGACCCAGGTCTTTACTTTGGAATTAAGGTCTAGAGAGACCTCATATGCTGGTCATAATTATATGAGCTCCTAAAAGAAAAAGATACTAGATTTCAGATCCCTATAAATATCTCTTACTTTCAACTTCATATTTTAGAACCTACGATAGGGTTACTGAGTACGTGTATTTCGAGTCCCTTAAATGTTATGGTCTTATGTATAGTCTTATGTATAGTTTTACACTATCTTATTTCCTTTTTATTTACATATCGCAATTAATAGATTTATACGAGAGAATAATGTTCACACTCTATAATTACCTTTCTCGTAGTTAGATAATAAGGTATTAATCATTCGAACTGTGAATGAATGATAGTATAATAATGACAGATGAATCAGATCGTGTTCTGGGCAGAGTAGATAGTGTAGTGGACAAAATAAACAAAACCTCTTGCCCTGTGGAGCTCACATGCTAACAATGAGAGAAATAATAAGAAAAATACATAAATATCAAATATGTTAAGTGGTAACATTTGCAAGGACAACAATAAAGTAGGGCAGGGGGCCAGGGAGTGCCGAGTGTGGGTGAGATTGCGATTTTATAAAGAGTTGTCCAGAGTGACACGAGTAAGCTTCTGAAGGGTGTGAGGGAGCAGACACCGGAGTTGATGGGGGGCAGGAGGTGGGGGCACACAACCCTCCAGGTATGTGTGACAACTGCAATGCCCTGTAGTAAAAAACCTCTGAAGAATTAGGTGGACAGACAGCCAGGGGGCCAGTGAATCTGAGGCAGGGTGACAAGTTGAAGAGTGGAGAAGGACTTCAGCTCTTTTTTAATAAAATGTGAATCTGCTGAAGGGTGTAGGCAGAGAGATGATATGCTCAACTGAGTTTAAAATAATTTTTCAGGCCACTAGCCTGAGAATAGACTGAAGGGGAGCAAAGGCCAAATTGGGGAGATCAGGTAGGAGGCTGCAGCAATTATCAAGGTAAGAAAGGTCAGTGGCTTTGCTTACGATGGCACCAATCAAGGGGGCGAAGAGTGGCAGGAATCCACACGCAGGTCTAGGGTCCACAGAGATGTGTTTGGTGACAAGTTGAATATTTCAAATGTCAATTCACATATATAACAGCAAATGTTTTTCAGTTGTGCGATACAGTCGTTCATTAAAACATCACAACTTGAAATCCAGGATTGCTTCACAGATTTTCCGTCAGCTAACTTCATTCCTTAATTTACCCAGTAAATAATTCCTGAGCATTTAGTACATGTCAGGCATTTTTGTAGGAAATAGTGGCATAGCTGAAATGATACATATTTTAAAAGCTGTGTGTCCATGTGTTTTCATTCTAGTGAAATGAAAACAGTGTAAAAACTCGGTGGACTTAACGACTGTTTGGAGATTGGCAAATATAATCACAGACTTGGTAAGGGTTTTATAATTCTCACGAATTTACTTAAAAATTACAGAGAAAGTATGCCCTGCTGATGGGTATAAATCATTTTCAGCCTCATCTATTCCTTTTTAGAAGGAACTACAGCAAAAGGGTAGAAGATAGATAACTCAAAGGTATCATAAGTCTGACTTAAAAGAAAGCCACAGAACATTAAACATGATCCAGTTAAAATACTATGGAAATCTTCTGAAAAAAAAATGACTTTATTTCTACTCCAAAGCTTTACAATCCTCTCAAACTAGTGTGTTCACTGGTCTCAGAGTCCTTTATCACTGCGGAAAGATTCCAATACACCTGTCAAGAATGAATCTAAAAACTTATAAATTTGGGGGAAAAAAAAAGAAGTCTGCTTTGCTTTTTTTTTTCCTCTCTCTCTCTCTACAGTTTCAAGTTCAGAATGTTTTGATGTCTCTGAATTGAGTTTATAGCTTTGTGAGATATGAGATCTCTGAGTTAGTTTCTCACTATCTTTAAATACAAATACAATTCATTCATCCATCTAGTCAATATTGTGCCAACTTTATGCCAGACCCCGACAGTATAGTAGATAAGCACTCAAGAAACATTTTAAAGCTTATTTCATAATCTAGACATCAGATTATATTCAGATAAAAAAAATCCCATATGCTGATTCAAATCCTTTCATACCTTTACAAGTCACAAACTGAATGTTAGAAAAAGTATTCCATAGGTACATTCTCACCCACATTCATCAGTTTCCCTCTGACCAAAGAAAGCCTTAGCAGTTTTCAGATGCATAAATTATGAGAGAACGACTTTTTACTTTTCTGGTATATAGCACAGATAGGCATAATCATCTCCCTGTCTAGGAACTCTGAACTAAAAGCTTTTGCCACCTGGGTGTCTCAGTTGGCTTAGTGTTGGACTCTTGATTTCAGCTCATGTCATGATCTTGGGATCAGGTTTCTGGGATCCAGCCCCACATTGGGCTCTGTTGTGACAGTTTGGAGACCGCTAGGGATCCTCTCTCTCTCTCTCTCTGCCCCTACTCTGCTACTCTCTCTCTCTCTCGAAATAAATTTTAAAAAAACATGAAAAAAAAAAAGCTTTTGCCTTTTGAAGAATCTGGAGGCTAGGAAGAAGTATAAGGGAAAGGGCTTGAAGTGGAAAGCTCTATTGGGTTAGAAAAACGCCTTAGCAAAGACCCTTGGTAAGGAAGTATCAGATGGAGGCTAGAACCTCTGCTGCTGTGTATTAGCATGCTAGCCTGGGGCCTGAAACCTTGACTGAAATTACCTCCAGAAAACCATAACGCACCGGCTGTGAGTGATGTCTGGTATGGGAATGGCAACTTTCTGCTTTGAGGTCTGCCAGGTAAAGAAAGCCTTGGAATTGCCTGGAATAGGGCCGGAAAGATCACATATAAAATTTTATCTTGAATTTACCATTCCTCATAAGATAAGTAAAAGCAGAATTGGTGCATAAATGCACAGGTTTATACACATATGCATCACAATTGCTAGAAATAATAGGAATCTCCAAGTTTATCTTGCACTCGCCAAATTTGCTTTGTAAAAAGAAGTATAGAACCAACCAGGGGGAAGAGATACTAGAAAATCATAGAGGAAACAAGAAGGTACTTGAGGGCATTATAGCAGTTTTGAAAATATTTTTAAACTGCACATTTTTGTCTGAGTATTTGATTTTAAATTGATTAATTGAGATCCAGGAGAGTTAAATTACCTGTGTCTCCTTTAAAGAGCTACACAATGTGTTAACAATTAGAGCTCCTGAACCCCAATTTTAATATTTATTGAATAGTTTCATCTTTTTGAACTGTAAGAACTATACTCTATTGAAATTATTACCTTATTTGAATTTTTACACATGATGGATTTTAATATTCATAGAAATTCACTTGAAGCATATTTGCAGGCAATGCACCTTTGTGTAAGTAGTATGATCTCTTAAAATTCACACCTTCAGACAACTAAATAGAATTCACTAGTTTTCATATATATGGTGATCCTCTGCAAAATTTTCTATATATTCCCCCTATATTCAAAATAAAAATGTTAATTAAATAAGTGTGTATGTTGGAAATGAATTAACTCAAATTTTACTAGCAATAATTTATTAATTACAATAAAGAAACAAATGTCAATGAATATCTGACTGTATTTCATTCTTTAATGCTATTCCAATTCAACTGCAATGCTGAATCAGATAACTGATTCTTCTAATTTTCTTTCAACTAAATTTTCATATCGGAAATACAACTGTTTATTTAAAATCATGGTTATGGTACTATGTTCTTTGTAAGTTTTTTCATTGACCCCCCTCACTGTATTTATTTCCTTGTAGTACAAGAATTGTGTTAAAATGAATGAATAGATGATACAGATTTTGAGACCATATTAATTTAAGATGATTAAAGATAGCTGTTTTTAGATCCATACAATTGAACATTGGGTAGTGTAATGTATATTTTAAAGTAAAAGTTTTGAAGAAAACTTCTTGAACTGTTTATAAAGATCTTTCAGTAGTGACTTTACGTACACAAACAATAGTTTTCCAAAGACCTTTAGGGTTTATTCAATGATTTGTTCATTTAGTCAAGTTTTTATTGTTTTATTGATCTTAGGAAAAGTTAGATAAGGATAAATTATAACTGATGCACCAATTATAAAAATATGCCAATAGAATATTTGCAACTGACACTGTAGAACATTGCTGGGAAATAAGTTTGGCACCTTTTCCACATTTTAATCTTTCTTTAAATATACTACAAAAATTTCTCACATAGTCAAAGGTAGTTAATAGTCCATTTTAAACAAAGATGTAAATTTGCATTTGATAGCTATAAACTAAAATATTACTACTTGTTTCATTTTGGACAGTTTCTGAAATGAAAACATGCATTTTTACTTTTCAAATATAATTTCTTTCTAAATAGACTGAATAACTGGATTTTATTAGTATGCAAGAAGAAGGTATTTTAAGAAGGCATAGAAATAATTGACTTTCATTTTAGTAGTATCAGATGGTTTAAAAGACAGCATTA
Organism: Panthera tigris; assembly: GCF_018350195.1. Classification (NCBI taxonomy): domain Eukaryota; kingdom Metazoa; phylum Chordata; class Mammalia; order Carnivora; family Felidae; genus Panthera; species Panthera tigris. The sequence continues at coordinate 90,109,483 of NC_056663.1, forward strand.
AGCTTCTGTACTAAAAGCACCATTTTATACAAACAATAAAAAACTTGAGTTTTTCCTGACAATCCTACTGTACTGTTTGAAAACATTATTGTTGATGAAAATTAAGTGTACATTGTGTATAAAATATTTGAATTTTTATTTTGCAAAAATGTATACCTCTCTGTATGTCAGATTATGAGTATAAAATAAAAATTAAAAAACGGGCAAAAATTTTCTGTATTTGAGCATCAATGTTTATATACATTCAAAAAATTACAGGGAACCAATTCAGTTACACCACATTATTTTGTGTTTTGTAATAGAAACATCAACCAAGATAATTCCTTATTCCTCTTACTGTAGAAGTGTCTTTAGAACTGGGCATGATGACCTTGGATGATTTTTTTTTTTTTGTAAAACTCATAGTTTAAATAAGATGTGATTGTTGATGTTACCTACAAGCATTGTAGAATTTTCTACATCATGGAATCTATTTTAGGGGAAAGGGTTGCCCATAAACAGGAATGCATTATATTTTTATTTGGTATCTTTTTGCTTGATAGATCAAGTTTCAAATTTCAGGAAGGCTACTTGCTAGCTTTGTAACTGTCCTCTAAAATCTCTGAAAATAATTTCTCTCATTTGCAAAACTGGAATAATAATATCTACTTCCCAACTTCTTTGAGGATTCTTTAAAATTACCTTCAATACAGATATTGAAATGGAATGGACACAACATAGATAATGTCCATAACACATAATAGTTTTCACATCTTTTCTAGATGTGAAAATATCATATTTCTTGCCCTTAAAAATATTAACTAGTTAAATGAAGAAAACAGCAGTTAAATATGTATTGACTTAGAAGTTTGCTTTTGAATCCAATTGTTCCTAAAATAGCCCCTAGACTTCAATGGTAAAGAAGCATTTAGATAATGACTTCATATTTTCATTTAACTTAAACATTTCTTTATGTTTGAGATATAATGAAAGCATTTAATATCAAACTACTTTTCCACGTGTTGGAACCATATTTTACACTTTTAAATACTTATATTCACTTTTATTTATTATTTCTTTTTTTGCTATAGAAGCTAATACATTTTAATTATTTCTAATTTGGGATCATGAGACTAAAAAGGGGAAGCAATTTTCCTTATTTAACCAAGATAGAAATAATGAAGTACATACATATTGAAGAACTCGGTCTCACTTTTCTTTTCCAAAACCATGCACCAAATTCAATTGAGGATTGATACATGTACTATGCAATTGTTATCAAAAATTACTCTTGAGCAGTTGTACTAGAGGACATCTTCAAGGCAGAAAATGATCAAAGTAGTTATTTTTCTTGGATTCTAACACAAAGCAACATCAAATAACTTTGCTTAGCTGGTTTGGTTTTCTTGCATGCTTTGAACTACAAGTGTAATATACTGACTAAGGTTTTGTGTCCTCAAGTAAAATTATGAATCTCTCCTCCAGAATACACTTGAAGAAACTCATGAATAGTGGAAGAAAACATAGATGAAAGTATTTTTCTTACTTCATGACTTAGTGACATTTTTGTAATCTTGAATTTTTATAGCTCTAGCCAGGTAATCAAAATCTCTCTCGTCTATCTGTATGGATCAGCTATAATTTATATATTTATTCAAACTGTGTGTTGTACATAAAATAAATTTAAATGCTCTTTACTTATATGGTCCATTGTAGCAAAAGATTCAACAATAAAGAGCACATAGGTTTCAAAATGTATTATCTATATCCTAGAGATGATCAGAATTTCTCACTTAATTGTTGATATGTGGAGATATGTCTTAAGATTTAATTTTTTTCCTTCTGGAAAGTATTATTTTCAGTTTTCTGATTTAAGAATGTTATGACTATGACAAGTTACTGCTGAAATTATTTGTATTAAAGAACCTGTGATCATTTAAAATTGTTATATTATTTTTTATATTTATATTATTTAATTCATTATTTTATTTTAGTATTAACATTAACTGTTACTTCTAGTACTATAAATAGCCATTTTATGAAAAAGGTAATTCTACTTCTCTAATAATAGTGATTTAGGAAAGTGTTAAATAGACTCATTGGATGAAGTATCATTGTTTTTCATGCCCATTTGAATTACTGGGATGACAGTAAGCAGCAATTAAAGTTGCTTCTTTGCAAAGAGATAGCTTCTTGGAAATAGCCTGAATCTCTATCTTATACTGGTTGCGGGAATTGCATGAGACAGATGGCTGGTTGAATTCTAGGCAACAGGTTGTGTGGGGATTATGGGACACACAGGAGTGTGTCAATTCCTATCTTAAATCCCACTGAAGTCATTTGGTAAGAGATTGTTATGGCGACAATAGAAAGATCTTTAAAAATGCGTTGGAAGAGGAATCGACTTGGGAGTGTCAGGAGCTTGCCCTCATGTATGGAGTTGTGACAAGCATAGTTTTTTGCAAGAACGTATGTTCAACATTTTCTACGTCTAAAAATACTCCTTCAAATTTATTTAGAGACTTTCTAAGAAAAATTCAAAATATCTCATGAACATATAACATTATCATTTATATAAGATATTTTGAGAGAAAACAATAACTGCCTTTGTCCATGGTAAATCTGACGACTAGATTAAATAAAGTGACCAGGAAGTCAGTAATAGGATAAAAATGTAAATTAATTTTCAAACTGATTATCTCCATCATGATTAAGTAGCACTGACCTAGGTCTTGTGTAACTCAGGTGAAAATCACAGCTGTCTCTTGTTACTAGATTTTATTGAAATTGCATGTATTTTGCCTTAACAGAAAATTGCCTTGAAACTTTATTATATTTTGTATATAAAACCTTTCTGTATGTCTCAGGGTGATTTATAATAGCTTGAAAACTGCTAACTAATAAAATGTTGATTTAATTATTACACTGACATATGACATTATCTTTCAGGTTTTTTTAACGATGATATTGGAAATTTTTACTTTTATTTATTTATCATTTCTGACAGACCAAACTGAAAACATTAAAAAAAGAGAACCAATTGATAGATCGTTCTATCCACTTTTTTTCATTACTCATTCCACAATGAATGGTTGCTTTAAGTTCCTCGGTTACAATGAACAGAACAGACAAAAATCCATCCTAATGTAGAACTTATATTCCAGAATGAGGACTTAAACAATAAAGAACTAAGTACTACGTTATTTAATGGTGAAAAGAGCTTTGGAGCTAAAGGTAGCTGGAAAGGTTAGCTGAAGTTAGTAAGTTTCTTTCTAATGATCACTGAAAGCAGTAGATTTAAGGAGAAAACTAAAAAAAGTGAAGGAGTTACCCCTAATTCCCACAAAGGTAGCCACAGTAAAAATATTACAGGAAGATAAAAGCAGACTTAAAGTTTCAGATCAAAAACAGTAAAAGAAGATCAACCCAGTATGTCTGGAGGAGAGTAAGTTTAGGTAATAATGGTAGGAGATGGAGGTGGTCAGTAAATCCCGTTGGGTTTAATTGCCACTGCAAGGGCAATGGTTTTCATTTTGAAGAAAGTGTGAAATCAACGAAGAGTTTTAAACTATTGAGTACCAAGTATCACTGTGTCTGCTATATTGTAAATGGACTGATCATTGGCTGGGAGGATTAGAAGTAGGAAGCACAGTTAGACAGCTTTTGCAAAATTCTGTGTAAGATATGATGGTCACTAGGAGTGTGAAGTAGGTGATTATGACTGTGCTTGCAGGATTTAGTGTGCATTAGACACGGAGGTGTATGAGAAAGACTGAAGTCAGGAATGACTTCAAGACTTTGGGTAGAGCAGCTGGAAAATAAAAGGCTGGTTGGTTTCAGTTTTGAAAGAAACGAAGTCAGCGGTTTGATTTTGAACATATTAAAGCATGGAATGCCTATTATATATTTTGCAAGTAGCATGTCAACACTGCATTTGGGATTCATTTTACAGGTCAGAGGAGAAGTACGAGCTGGGCTAGAATTTAGTTTTCATCAATGCATAGATGCTGTTTAAAGCATGTGACCAGATAAGATCACTTGGACAGTTAATGGAACTACAAAAGAATTCTAAGGACCCCTTTGGACATACTGCTAAGAGATCAAGGAGAATATAATAAATAGCCATCCATGGAGACAGACCAATTTCTAGGGCTCTGGTAGGAGAATCAGAATGAAGCTGGGTAACTGAGCTACATTTTACATTAAGGGAAAGATCAAATCCCCTGAGTAATCATTTCTTTCCAAATAAAGGTAGCTCATCTTAAAATATTTTCTGAGAGAATACTGTGAAAACAAGTGCTCCCATGAAAATGAGGGTTTCATTTTTTTTGTCTTTATTAGAATACATATTGCCCATTTCAAATAATCATTGTTTTAGGGAAAATTCTTTAAAGATCTTAACTAATGTTAAGTACTGAACTTACTCAAAAAATAAATAAATAAATAAATAAATAAATAAATAAAACTAACTGGGAATATTTAGCCCTCAGAGGATAAAAAAGGAGGCTTAAAAACTGAAATACTTAAAAATAGGAGAAAATTTAATTAGCTTTCCTTGAGTGACATACCTAACTGTAACCCTCAGTGAAGGAGCAGGTCATTGTGATCAACAGTCACGTTAGACTCTTGCAAAGGAAAATCAGATTACCATGACCAAAAGAATATGAATCGGATACTGAGATTACTCTTAATTTTGTTTTTGATACTTTCTCCCCTTGCATTGTCTCTTTTGTCTCCTCTAGCACCGCTATAAAATGAAACTCACAATCCCTTACAACAAGAACCCATTTTTTCTCAAATAGTTTCCATCTCACTGAGTATTTGGCCGTACAAAACAAAAATTAATCAGTTTTATCATCCAGATAAAATCTTAAGTCTATAGCCACTTCCAATTCTTAATGTATTTTAAAATTCCAATAAAAATGTTTAATTTTATGATCATTTTATTTTCAAAGCAAGTCTGTCCTGTGTTTACAACTGAAATCTTGTGTGCACGCTCTCTGAGGGTAACAATAGAATGCTTGTAGAATTGTCAGGTATTCTTTTTTGCTCATTGGTTTTTCTCTTCAATGTTATTATTTCTTTAATGCTATTATCCTCAAATATCTCACGGTCCTCAGTTGTCTGACCACAATTCTAAATGGAATTTGGAAGGACAGTGGAATGTTTCTTCTGGATTTGTGTACTTTTCATCAGATCCATTTCTTGAGAGTAGACATCTGAGTGTATTTATTCACTCCTTTCCATTAATATGCAAGTATGATGAGCAGGACAAAAAGGCAGAGGAGAAAAGTTTCAAATAATCTAAGTCTTTATAAATGATTGGTTTAAGTTATAGTATCTTTTCAGTTATATTCCACTCACATTTATATACACATTTTATTAAGCCAATCAATACACGCCTACACAATTATTTATAAAATGCCTATATGTTATTTTAATATATAAATTAAAAACACGCCTATGTACTGAAACTATCCCCTTAGAAAGGGAAGATTTCCATTGCTGTTACCATCTTCTAGGTGCCACTTCTAAATACAATTGCTTTCTCCCCTTCAGAGGTAAACTCTGTTTTAAATTTTGTTTTTATCATTTATAGGTCTTCCTAAAAGATAACACAGCATGCACATATAAAAGAGTAGGCAAACTGTGTCTTAGTTTTCCACATTTTAAAACTTTAAATGTAATATTTATTATTATACAATATTTACTATATATTATAGAAAACATATACAGGCAAGTTATATGAAGCTGGCATGAGAGACAAAGCAAGGGCACAATAAATTTAATACAAAGGAAAGAATAAAAATGCTCTGGAGTAAATAGAAAAAAATAGGCTCCAAGAGAACATTGAATATCAGCCTTATTTAGAGTTGATAAACAAAGTGGCAATATTTGATGGTTTTGAATTTTGAATGGTGGTTAATTTTTGGTAATATTGAAGGGAAAATGTTTCTCTTTACAAAAGTCAAACATGAAATGGAATTGAAGTACAATGAGTAGATAAATACTGCTAAAAATGAGTAATACTTTGAAAAGTTTGGAAACATAAATTGAACATGATAATAAGTACATGGTAGGCATGTTTGTTGAGTACAGGTAATAAAATCATAAATGTACTAGACCTATAGTTATATGTATTGACAGTCAATATTTTATGGGGCATGCTCTACCTATTGATCAACTAGGACAACATTCTTATAAAATTTATAACTTAGGAATTGTAGATGACTGAATTATATATGATGTTTTGTATATCCGAAACTGGAGAAAGATATGCAAGATGCTCAACAATGAGAACAGCCTCCACTAGAAAGTACTAATCTTGTGCTATAAAAGATTTTGTGCATAAAGAGGGCAGACCTATTGTTAAGTTTAACATTAAATAATGTGTGCTAAATAATTCACACACATGCACTCACACACATATGTTTTTAAATCTCACTTTTCTAAACATGAGAATTTGTGTTTTTACCTATGTTGGAAGATGGAGGGTCAACATTTAGTGTTCTTATATTCAATCAGCTATTGATGTTTATTGTTTGGTCTTCCCAATTACTTCCTTCTGTTTGTCACAGACTCTGTACCTGCAGCCAGAGGCATAATGAAAGTTGGAAAGTCTCACTTCCTTGTCCACTGATACATAAAAAGAAAATCAAAGCTAAGAAATTAGAATCTTTCTCTTACACGTTTAAAATTGTTATTTGGAAAGAGGTGTCCTATTTCTGTTTGCTAACTTTGCATGTAAGTGATGACGTCTGTACACTGAGAAGAAATTTGGTGAAGGCAAATGAAGCTGTCCACACAGAACAGGAAAGAGCAAATGAAGAGATCCCTAAGCAATAATACTTCTCAGGTATCTCTGTGCTTCTTGATGCTTCAACTCCAGGTCTTTTGGTTCTATGAGATGCTCAGTACAGTTTATAAATCCTCTTGCTTAGATTAAAATTTTACTATTGCTGTTTTTTCATCTCATCGAGGTTTTTTCCATTAAATCACATATGACATTTTTTTATTTATCATAGCTATGTAAGTCTCCCTTATAGCCACATGAAAAGTATATATGTAGAAAAATATAAAGCCTGCAAAGAACGTAAATCACCAGTGTGAGGGGAAAAAAAGCATTTCAACATTTTTCTGTTATTTTCAAGCTGCACGCGTGTGCATGTGTTTTGTGAGGTTATGCAAATGAACAACCAGATTATAGACTTACAGAATCAAAAAACATTGAAACCAACATCAACATATGGGAGCATTTACTCTAAGTCCACAATTTTAACTGAATGGTGAAGATAAAATAATTTAAACAAGATTTTCTAGGGCACATCTGAGTAATGGAGAAAAGAAGCGTAATCAAATAACATCCAAAACACAGTAACCTCTGAAGAAGTAAATGAATTGGCAAATTGATGTCTTTTGGATTAAGGAAGGAAGAATGAGGTACAAATGGTACCCTATAACATAAATATGCATTGAAAAGAGAATATTCATTGGTCCACATAATATTTTTACTTGACAGGTATAAGTAAAACTGATTTCTTTGCATTCTAAATATTCAAGTCTTCAAAATTTATGTTCTATTCTCTTTCATTTGATATTTTCTTCAAATATAATTCAGTATCTCACTCCTTAATCTTTACACTATGAAAAAGTAGACTTAAGAAGCCAAATTGTGAATTGCCAACTCCTGGGGAAAAGCTTATTTATTGATGTTGGTACTTTTGATGTTTTCCCCTAAGAATTTACCAATTTTTTAAACAGCTTTTCTTCATATGAATATATCTTGACGTATAACATTTTACAAACAAAAATGGTGCATTCTTTAACATTTTCATAACCTTGAACTTATTTTAAAAATAAGAGCAATGCAAATGTTTCATATTGAAAACTAACAATACACATTTAAAAATTCCAGGAATATCAGGCCAAATATGTTTCATGATAAAAATGAGGGTTTTAAATATATTTAAAGTTGAGAAACTGATAATTCTCTCCAGCTCTCCAAAACATCTAAAATATTTTACTCTATGTTCTGAGGCATATTAAAATGGTTAATATATTATATTGCTGTTTTATGTATATAGATTATACAATCTGAATCCTCTAAAGTAGTTGAATTGTAAGAGTTGGGCATCAGTACTGCTATTTCTATTTCTTAATCATTGAATTATTGATTCACAGAACTATTGTGTGTTTGCACAATGCTAAGCTTCAGATATAGAAGAGTGAGGAGGGAAAATATCTTCATTTTTATCATAAATTAAGAACTAGAATGAAAAAGGGAATATATTATTCATAGGAAGTATATAAAATACGGTACTGACATGGTCTAGAAAGGGTCAAGCAAGACTGTCTGTAGAAGTGATGTCTAAATGGAATTACAAGAAGGCAGTTTGAATTTTATTGTGGTTTTAATTTGCATTTTCTTGTTGACTAACAAGGTTGATAACTTTTCACGCATTTATTGGCCATCTGAATAACCTCTTGTGAAGTTCCTGTTCAGATGTGTTGCATATTTTCCTATAAAATTGTCTTTTTCTTATAGACTTACAGTTAAATTTTATATATTCTGGGTATGTTTTACAAATATCTTCTCTTACTCTCTGCTTAATTTATTTTACTCTCTTCTCTTACTGTTTAATTTATTAAACTCTCATTTAATATCTTTCAATGAATAGACATTTTGTTAATATATTTTATGATTTGCATTATTTGGGTCCTGTTTAGGAAAATCACATGGCAAGAACATCTCAAAAATAACATCATACTTAATGGTGATAAACTAGATGCCCTTTCTCAAGATTGAGAATTAGGCAAAGATGTTTTGTCTCACTATTGCTACTCAATGTTGTACTGGAAGCCCTAATAAATTCAGTAAAACAAGGAAAGGAAAGGAAAGGGAAAGAAAGATATACAGACTGGGAAGGAAGAGACAAAAAATTCTTTGTTTGTAGATGACATGATTGTGTATGTAGAAAATGCCAAGAATCAACAGACAACTACTGAGATATAACACAAATTCTAAAATAAATTTGAAAATTCACTAAACATGGTTTTAACTGTTAAAGCAATGTGGCTGAGTATTGTTGATGATGGCCTAGAATATATGCTGAAATGAAGGCATCAAAATTATGCTGTAAATGTAATAGAACTTCTCAGTTAACTGAGATTTTTCTCTGAATTCATTTTAGGGGAAAAACAGAATTCACTTTCTAAGACATTGCATTTGTTGATTACAGGCATCGAATATTTTAAATTAGCAGTCTCAAAATAATACTTTATATGTACAACAACTGTTACATATAACAATCTATAAGAACTTCCACATACATATTTCATGTTAGACTTAAAAATATATAGTCAACACATTGATTCTAAAGTTTATTTGGAAATGCAAAAGGCAGAGTAGCCAACACGACATTGAAGAGGAACAAAATTGGAAGACTCACTCGACCTAATGTAAAAATTTACTACAAAGCTATAGTAATTTCAAAACCAGGTATCAAGAAAAATAACAGACAAATAAATCAATGGAACATAATAGTCAACCCAGAAGTAGATCCATACAAATATAATAAAAACTTTTTTGTCAAAGAACAAAAGTAATTTAATGGAGAAAGAATAGACTTTTCAACAAATGGTGCTGGAAAAATTGGATGATCTTATGCAAAAAGAAATGAAACTAAACACAGAACTTACAACTTTGACAAAAGTCAACTCAAAATGGATCATAGTCTAAATATAAGATGCAAAACTATAAAACATATGGAAGAAAACAGGACAAATTCTTTGTGTCCTTAGGATTAGAAATGACTTTTCAGATACACCAAAATTTGACCCCTGAAAGAAAAACTTGACAAGTTGTATTTTATTAAAATTAAAAAATAAATGTCTATTATGTGAAAGACATGACACAGAGTGGGAAAAAATGTTTGCAAAACACATGTCTGATGAAGGACTTGCATCCAAAATGTACAAGAGCCCTTGAAACTCAGTAATAAGCAAGTGATCTTAACAAACACCTAACCTAAAAGGATATACACATGGCAACTAAGCATATGAAAAGATGTTCAACATTACTTATCATTTAAGCAACGAGGACCCTCTATGTCATAGTAAGGACACTGGATTATTTTCCAAGTGTTATTTCATTCCAAATAATTAGAGATTATTGAGCAGAAGAATGATGTGATGTGATTTATATTTTAGACGGTCCTAGTTTCTTTATGGAAGCTAGATTTATGGAGGTCAAGAGAAAAAGCAGAGAAGCTATTTAGGAAGCTTGTGAAATATTGAAGGAATAGATGATGATGCTTAGATAAGCACAATAGCAGCGGACATGATTAAAAGTGCATACATTTAGAATATATACAAACATAATTTTCTAAGGTAGAGGTTGCTGGTGAGAGTAAATGAGACAAGTGGTAAAGGAGGATGACTGTGGAAGAAAATGGTGGTAATATTTCCTGAAGTAGAGACCATATGGGAGGCAGATAGGTCAGGGATGCATAGATGTTCTAGATAAATTTGAGATGCCTACCAAACATCCATGAAGATTTCAAACAGACATTTGAATAGGTAAATCTTGCATTGGGTGTGTGGGGGGGAATTTGAGACTGTAGTTATAAATTTGGCATGCAGATGGAATTTCAAGCCACAGGACTAGAATACATATAAATGTTTGTATCAATATCTATCACTAGATAGATTTTTTTAGGATACTATCAAAATAATGTCCTGTCTTTGAATACTAATTTTACCAAATGTAAAAGATGAATGGTTGAGTAAATGTTTGAGTTTTTTTTTAAGGTTTCCTTTTTTTGTTTTTGCATTTATTAAGTTTTCAATCTCTTTTTGTTCCCCTCAGAACATAAAAACCTAGACTATTATAATCACAGCATTACTTATCTGTGTAGGTTGGCAGTTCTGTATTACAGAACATCTAAGACAAGCTTTTTACTTGCACTTCCTTTCGTTAACCACTAGTTAAACTGTGGTTTGGTGGTGCATCTTATCAGTATTTGAATTATATCACAGTTTAAAGAATCATGTTTGCCTAATTGGGTGGCTGATATATCAGTTAGGGCCAAATAGAGAAAACTGCAACAACCCTAACTACTTTAATAGCAAGTGATGTCATACTGGGAATTAGGTGCATACCAACTTATTAGAAGGGCTTGGAGACTGCTGCATGGACTGGGGTCCATGAGAAAAGCCTGAATAGCTTTGACATCAAGAAAACACTACAGAAGCTGAGACTCAAGAATTAGGAAACTGTTTCTGTAGACCTATTACAAACTCCTAAGAAAAAGAAAACTAGAATGGGAAAACTGATTGCTGGATTGGACCTCCCCTTTCAGAACCATCTCTGTCATTAAAGAAGCTAAGAACAGGGCACTGCCATTGCGAACTTGGCTGTAGTACTAGAAGAAGGAGCAGGAAGAAGTCCTCATTTTACACTCTGTGTCTACCTCATCCGCAGGTGGATCAATTCAGGAAGCCTAGTTCACATTTAAAACACTAGCTGCAAGTGAGCCTGAGAAAAAAAATTACTTTCTCCCTATTTTTTCTTGTTGTTTATTTGTTTTCTTGTTGTTTGTATATTCCCTGTTCAGATTTTACTGATGGGAGAATACACTAGAAGTAAAGAGAGATGCTAGGGCAAGCCATTCCACAGTATCTACTAAAATTTTATTTTACTTTTATTTTTATTGTTCGTAGGTTCTGCTATAAATAGGGCTTGTATAGTACTGTGGGACTAACATAAACAATGCAATCATATTTTGACTTGACAGGAAGTGGTCATGCGTCATCCTTGGCCACCAACACAGTATTGAAAATTACCAGAGTACACAAAAATAGACACATAAATCAATATAATAGAATAGAGAGTCCAGAAATAAACCCACAATTATATGGTCACTTAATCTTTGACAAAGGAGACAAGGATATGCAAGGGACAAAAGATAGTCTCTTCAACAAATGGTGCGGGGAAAACTGGCCAGCCAAATGAAAAAGAATGAAACTTGACCGCCTCCCTACACCATACATAAAAACAAATTCAAAATAGATTAAGAACATAACTGTGAGACTTGAAACCATAAAAAAAAAAAAACTAAAAGAGCAAAAGACAGAAATTTCTCTGATATGGGTCATAGCAACATTTTTTTTGGCTATTTCTCCTGAGGAAAGGGAAACAAAAGCAAAGTAAACTATTGAAGCTATATCAAAATATGTTTGCACAGCAAAGGAAAGAATCAATAAAAATAAAATTCAACTGACTGAATGAGAGAAGATATTTGCAAATGACATATCTGATAAAGGGTTAGTATCCAAAATACATAAGGAACTTATACAGCTCAACACCCAAAAACAGAATAAATTATAAAATGGGCAGACGATATGAAGAAACATTTCTCCAAAGAAGACACACAAATGGTCAACAGACACATGAAAAGGTGCTCAACATCACTCATCTTCCAGGAGATGCAAATCAAAACCACAATGAGATGTCACCTTATACCTGTGAGAATGGCTAAAATCAAAACACCAGAAACAAGTGTTGGCAAGAATGTAGAAGAAAAGTCACCTCTCGCAGTGCTGGTGGGAATGCAAAGTGGTACAGCTATTGTGGAAGACAATATGGAGATTTCTCAAAAAATCAAATAATAAACTACCATGTGTTTCAGTAAATCCCCTACTGGATATTTACCTGAAGAATATGAAAACACAAATTCAAAAAGGTATATGCACACCTATGTTTATTGTAGTATTATTTGCAATAGCCAAATTCTGAAAGCAGCCCCAGTGTCCACTGATAGATGAATGGATAAAGAAGAGGTGGTATGTATACATAAAATAGAATCTTGTCATTTGCAACAACATGGATGAATCAATAGAGTATAATGCTAAGGGAAATAAATCAGAGAAAGACAAATACTGTATATTTTCACTTATATGTGAAATTTTATAAAGGAAACAAACAAAGAAAAAAAGAGACAAACCAAGAAACAGACACTTACCTATAAAGAACTGATGGTTACCAGAGAGAGGGCAGGTGGATGAGGGTGATGGGAAAAAAATTACCATAGTATTATAATTTTAGAATCTGTTTACAAAGTGTTTTTAGATATTACATATATATATATATATACACACACACACACACACACACACACACACACACAATAGGTCTTTTAATTTTTACATATATATATATATATATATATATATATATATATGCGTATATTTAAATTTAAATTTTCCTCAGTATCTGACCAATGGCAGATGCTCAATAAATATTTGCAGTATACTTTCTTTTTTTTTTTCTAATTTTTTTTTTTAACATTTATTTATTTTTGAGACAGAGAGAGAGCATGAACGGGGGAGGGGCAGAGAGAGAGAGGGAGACACAGAATCGGAAGCAGGCTCCAGGCTCTGGGCCATCAGCCCAGAGCCTGACGCGGGGCTCGAACTCACAAACCCCGAGATCATGACCTGAGCCGAAGTCGGAAGCTTAACCGACTGAGCCACCCAGGTGCCCCTGCAGTATACTTTCAATATCGTATAGCTCTTATAATAGACTGCCACATTCCATTTGATATAAATCTGTTTTCATTTATAAACTTTTTAGTCTAAACAACTAATATTTCTGGTTTGTGAAAGCGGTGTTAAGAAATATGCTTCATCAAAAAATGACAGTTTTAGAACGTTTCATCCCACATAAATATTCCAATTCAACCTGTATCATTATTTCATTTTTTTTAACTTAAAAATACTGTCCATGAACAATTTTTCATACCCAAATCTGCTAATAATGTAATATGAAACTGGTGATTGTGGATTTTGCTTATACACAGAATCTTTTTTAATGTTTTCCCCTTGAATGGTTGCCAAGAAAAATATAGCTCAAGAGACTAAGAGGAAATACTTGAGATATCTTTTCTCTCCTAGATTTGTATGGGTTGTTATTTATATCTGGTTGCAAAGTGGAAAATTGGACTGATTCTTACCCCAATGCTACCGATATTGAAATATCCTGAAGTGAGTATTTGTTGTGATGATTGACAGCATGATTATATGAGACTTTAAGTAGCCATGATTGCATTGTGAATTCTCATGTTTAAATTTTTTCAAGTGTTTTAAATTGCTGATAACCTTCAAAATTAGTGAACACTTACCAAAAAAGGGCATTAGAGTAAATTTATAAGATTGAAAATCTCTCTAGATTTTTTTTTCCGGAATGTATGCCAGTAGAGTGAATTATTTGATTACCATTAACTACTGGATAACTTCTAGAAATGTTTCTTTATCATTTTATAGTATTTCTTAATAGAAAAATATCTATAATATATTTACACATCTCTGATGTGTATTAAATACAACAAAATATTCAATGGCTAGCAGAATCCTTTTTAAAGAGTATATCAAAGTATTTCACTGCTATTATCTCAAAATTGCAATTTATTTTTTAAAAGTTATTTAGTAATATTATCATTGTCAAAACCAAACAAAATGAATTTGCCTCCTATCTGGCTATATTAAAGATTCATCCACATGTGAAAAAATATAAAAATGTTGATTTAACAAAGAAATGATGTATTTGCATGTGTGTACATATAGAGTTTATTTTAGTATAATCAGTATATACACATAAATGCACACACATACACATACACACACATATATATGTATATACATGCATAAACACATGTACACATATGTTTGTTAGCAGTTTTCCAGAACTACTAATTAATGCCTGTTGCAGAAATTAAACTATTTTGTCTTTGCCAAAAGAAATGATTTACTGGACTAAGGACTGGTGTAGTAAATCCTGGAATGAACAAACATTCAAAACCAAAAACAGTGACTTAACTTTTCTAAACAAAATGAATTAAATATTATTGTGGCTAGATGGTGTGGTTTATATGATCTTTCATCTTTTTAACATTTTCTTGGATTCTCACTCTTGTGTTTTCCTAGAAATCCAAAAACCTTTCCCTTATTTCCCCTGTTTTGTTATATTTTTACTTTTATATTAAATACTAGATGCAGTTCATTCTTTTTCATATTTAAGATCTTTTAGAATCCAGGTAAACAAATACAACTATGTTTCTAATATTATTGTATCTACTCAAACTGAATATATTACTTTTGTGTATCTATGGATTTAGTTTGTATTAGTTTCTTGGATATTTACTGAAGTGATTGTCTGACTCTTAGAATGAAAAACAGAATTGCTGAAAACATGAAATATAAGTATATTCCATAGTAGCCTCTCTGTTTTTGTTGTTTTCCATTTGTTAATAGCTATATTAATATTTTTCAGTGATTTCTTGAATAATTTCTTTGCTATGCTCTGCATGTAATCATTCTTTTCTCTTAGCAATTTAATGTTATCAGGTTATTATATGCTGGCTTTGACAATCAAGAATAAGGCAGCATTTGAGTGCCGTCTGGAGAGATCAGCAAGATTTAGACATGCAGACACAGGTTAACTACGGAGAAAATTCCAAGTTGTGGGGAAAGCAAAAACTCAAACACGGAGGAATATTTAGATTTTAAAAATAGAATGGTGCTAGCTAACTATTTGAATAATGTTGAACAAATATGGCTTGATTAAACATATCTTTAAGAGGAGTTTAAATATTTTAAAAATTATCCTGTAGCCAAATATGAACTTACCAAGATTTTCTGAATGTGAGAAACATAATCAGATTCATACTTTAAAATTTTTCATATAAATAGGTGCTAAAACATTCCATATCAGGGCAGAATCAAGGCAGAGAGATAAGTTAGACATACAATGACATGTTCCTGAGAAAAGTTAAGGAGGCCTGGAACTACGGTATTAGAGAAAATAGAGTAGAAAAGGTAAAAGGATTTGGAAGCACTGAGTGTAGGTTATTTTCAGAAAACAAGAAGATAAAAATGTTTTCTAGAATTCTATGTTTCCATGATTTAGTTTCACATACAGCGATTTTCAAATTCATTAAATTTTTTTAATAGATCTTTTGTAAAAAAAATCATTTTTTCTTTCAGTTGACAACCTTTAATGACTTCCTTTTGTGCTGTGCTACAGGCACCATGGCAGAGATGAACAAGCCATAGCCCCTTTCCTCACAGTGCCCAATGTTGTAGGGATCATATTAGGTGAAACCAAAGTAATTTCAAGGCAAAGATAATAAATTTGACACTTTTAACCTAGGAAGGCTGACTGCTTAGGGATGCATACATGGACTTAATTCAACATTTGTGAAAATAATCAGATATACGTTATGCTAATGAAACATAATTTTATCAGCTAATATATAAAAATATAATATTAATGCATTATACTTCCTCACAAAACCTTAGGATCAGTTAAAATATAATAAGGAATCTACTCCTGAAATCATTGTGCCCTCATATGCTAACTAACAACTTGGATATAAATTAAGCAGTAAATAAATTAATTAAAAATAACATCATGAAATATAGTTTTTAAGACAGTACTTTGTGACATATATACAGAGTTCGAAACACAATAGGACCAGAGAAAATACGATCATAAAGGTAAAAGAACTGTTGGAATTCATCAATTTGTGAATTCAAGAGGAGGAGATTTTCAAGAAGGAAGGGACTAATGTTGGCAACTGCTGCAGAGAGGTCCATGGGGTTGAAGATGGAACAATTGTAATTAGCAAAAGCAATTATCTCCTGTCAGGAATGTAAAGACCACTGGTAGATTATAGAGTGAAAAATACACGTAGAAAATAGAGTCAAGAGGTCATTTTTGGTTCGGCTTTGCGCTTCATTCTCTGCTTCCTCCACTACCACCAAATTATACATTACATGTGTTCTATTTTAAATTCGATCTTGAGGTATTTCCTTTCAATTTTGTTGTGGTGGGAGGTTGGTATCATATCAAAAAAAAAAGTGGCATGTGTACAGTAACTCTACTTATTAAGAATAGGTATTTCAGGTTTTATTATCATATTTTCTCTTAATTGGAAGAATTGAATTTTTTTTATTTTTTTTTAACATTTATTTATTTTTGAGACAGAGAGAGACAGAGCATGAACGGGGGAGGGTCAGAGAGAGAGGGAGACACAGAATCTGAAACAGGCTCCGGGCTCTGAGCAGTCAGCACAGAGCCCGACGCGGGGCTCGAACTCACATACCGCGAGATTGTGACCTGAGCCGAAGTCAGATGCTTAACCGACTGAGCCACCCAGGTGCCCCCGGAGGAATTGAAATTTTTAATTGTAAATAACCTGGCACGATGGGTAAACTGAATAGTAGTAAGGTTTGAGCCCTGCAGTCTGGTAAGCTTGGGTGTAAAACTCAAGCTTGTCATAATCTGATTATGTGACCTGAGAAAAATTATTTAAGTACTCTAAACCATTTTTCTCATATGTCAGAAGAGGGTAAAAATATACCTATTACATTTATCTTCCATTAGGACTGAAAGATAAAATGCTTGTATTGTTCGATGCAGAACCGGTATATGTTTAGCAGTTTAACACTTACCAATTATTTTGAACATATTGAAAAATTAATTCGGTATTTTTCTAAGATACACGTCTGTATATTTATGTATTAATTATTTTATTTTAATTGCAGAGGTAAAATAACATAAGGCTTCTGGTGGCTTGATGGGGGTCACAAAGATCCTTGTACTTCCCTCATTCTAACACTTACCACACTTTATATTACTACCTGAATATTTTTTTTTCTCCAAAGAAGTCTAAGCTCTATGAGTATAGGGATCATGTGAGTCTTACTCAGTATGTATCTTCACTGCTTAACCCAAGAAATGGTATAGAGAAAAGTTCTGATAAATATTTATGAAAGAATAGATGAATTACTGGTACTGACTTGAGGCAGATTGAAAAGCCAGATTGCTTTCTGCTGAATAGAGGAAAAACTAAATTATAAAAATAGGAGAACAGTTTAACATTAAGAGGCAGGGGGAAACAAAAGATTGAATACCAAGAGACCCCAAAAGCTGGTAATTCAGGTTACCAAAAGGAAAAAGAGAGTCAAGTGTCCATACTGACATGTTCATAAAGTAATGCGGGTCTCTTCTTGAATAGACAATAAACAATATATATATAAAGGCCCAATGTAAAACCCTACAAGAACAGTTGTTTGCAAGTGTTCATATTACAGATATATCTGCACTCTGCCTTTGTTGCAAGTGAGTGACAGTTCTCTTTAGTCATAAAGATGGGCTTAGTTTTATATTTGCTGTTTCTCAGTTGAACACACATTTTTTTTCCCATTGTCCGTCTTCTCTGACATAAGGACCCTCCAGTATGTATAACCAATACCCATTCACCATGTTGCTTATGGTAATTGTGGTTTGGTCCCTGTTCATCATGGCAGCACTCAAATTACCTCAAGAACATTACAAAGTTTTGGCTGTGACACCACATTTTCTTCTCTGGCTAAGACTTCCCACCATCTTTCTTCACAATATAGCACGTTAATATAATAATATAATATAATATAATATAATATAATATAATATAATATAATAATAGTACACCATGTATTTTGTATATTGCATAATGATTTTTCTCCAGAGCTAATTCTAATTTATGGAACAGATTGAAGGCCTTCAAGTGCTGAGTTGTGCTAACAGTATATTAAAAATTGGAAAGCTTTATCAGTATAGTAGCCTGAAATTTGTCAGTTTCTAAGTAACTTTCAGGATTTTGAAAGACAAAAATTATAAAGAGGTAAAGGAGTAGAGATAGAAATACAAGAACAAACAGACAAAAATAAAAGTGAGCAGGCAGTTGAACTAACCCTATGATCACTTATTGATCATATTGTGATTAAAATAGAAAAATAGAATAGATCTTTTTTTTCAGGTGTAGCCATGTGCAGTTGCAGTATTTTCACACTGAAGTCAGTTCAAAAGTTAAAAAAGAAAGACCGATGACTCCTGACTCTCCTAAAGGCTTGATTCTGTGCTTCTGATGTGGGAGAACCATGAAAGTAAGGCTCTTGGAGCAAGAGGAGGATGCTATTCTGTTTCAGTTTGAGGCATCAATTCCCAGAGAATCAGTGTTGCAGCCAGGTGCCGAAACGTTACCATCCCTCAGTTTCTATAGAATCATTTCAAATTACTACTGCGTGGGCACGGAATCAAATTTGGAGTCTACAAGACATTAGATTTCTATGTGAAATTTTTAATCAGTGCTAAAATTTGCATTGCTTTAAGGAAACAAATCAAATATAAAACTTTAAATTATATTATGCAATTATAGATGTATAGAATTCGGGTACCGTACAGAACCTTGCAAACATCTAGTCTAACCCTCATTACATAACAAGTTACAGGTCACACTCTCGGCTGTTTCAGCATTGAAAGGCTCTGATATTTGAACTTCTGGGCTTCTGATTTTTTATATCATTCATATTTCCAACACTGGAGCTGCCATTCCCCATACTCTATTCTGTCTTCTTTTATAAAAAATTTTCTCTTAGATTCCTGGTTCCTGCACACGTCTTCTTCCTTGGCACTTGAAAACTCTTCTGAAATTGACCTGCGTTAGTTTTCACTCCATCAAGGCTTTGAGAGGTCTAAGTCAGTCCACCCTTGCTCCTTTTTTCCTACAATATCAGATATTTCAGAAATATATTTGGCTACCTGAACATTTCCTCTTGACCCACTACTCTGTGTTATCCACCAGAGCCAAAAAAGCAGATGACAGCTGAGGCTAATGATTATGGGGCTGATGAAAATCACCATAAAACTTATTGGTGAGAAATTAATTTATACTGGATATCATCGTTCTAAGGAATACATTTAGAAGAACAACAGAAGCTAGCTTAACCTTGGATGGCACTTATGTTTAGGGATAGGAATATAAAAAGGTCATTTTAAATTAAATTAAAAAGGCCAGAAAATACTAGGAAATAATTTGTAAATGGCAAGTACATTGGTAAAGTATTCAAGTCGAGAGGGGAATGCTTAACAAGATAATGAGATTAAGCCCTATTAAATGCTATAGAGGTAAAAAAAAAAAAAGTGCTAAACATTCCTATGAGTCATTTTGATCACATTTGCACATTTCTTAATCTCTTATGGCATGGATGTGTGCATACTTTACTAGCTTCAAAGTCTAGATTTTTCTTGCTTTAGCTTCAAATTTGCCTTCTTGTTTTCAGCATCCCATGTACGTGCAGCCAGCCAATTAATGTTTCTGGGACAGAGGTTTTCATATTCCATCTTCCCCAGCTTCTTAATGTTTTAAAAGAGTGTTTCTCTCAAAGCACACCCCAGCACACTTGCATTAGAATCCTACTAGGTATGGTTCACCCCCAAAAAAAAAAAACAAAACAAAACAAAACAAAAAAACAAAAAAACAGGTACCAGGCTCTCTCCTTCAGCTAATGTATCAGAGTATGGGGCCTATGCCTTCTATTAGTAACTCTTTAGAACCTGTACTGACCTGTTCTACCACTGTAATTTGTGTAGTACGTACCCTCTTTGCCTTGGGTTCATTTCAGTAATGCTGAGAAGTAATGCTCCAGTGAATCCATGCTAGTTTGTTTCTTGGATCTAATCCAGTTAATGTTACTGTAGCTGGGAATGCTAGAGGTTGGAGTCAGAAGCAAGGCCTCAGGCAGCTGAAACTCAGCAGCCTAAAAACTCTCTCATTTGTAAGGGCTAATACAAATGAAAAATAAGATGCTTAATTCTCCCTGGTGAAAATAAAGGAAGAGACACCCTCCACCAAAGTTCCTTTTCTTATAGCATTTACTTCAGAAAACTTGTTACTGTGAATGCTTTGTCTCTTTGAAATGGATGGGAGTCTTTTTAAAAGCTAAATAAGCTTCTCACCAGATTTACAACCCAGGAAATGTCTCTCTCAAGAACCATCTTTTTTACACTATAATCATCAAAGAAGAGAGCTCTTATCTTCCAGTTTCTGTGGGAGAGCAGGTGCCTAACTTCCATAATTACTTCCCTCTAAGTTGCAAAAGTACTACCTCTTGTCATAAAGATATAAGAAGTTTATTTTTCCTTTTAATTAAGCCAATTAGCAAACACAGATGGGCACCCCAATTACCAGGTGAATCGAGACGAACTGTGTATGACAAATGATGCTGTCAAATCCTTCTACTTAAGGATTAGTTATTTATCTTAAGAATTTGTATGTAATGGGTCACATCTGTTGGCTTGGGGTGAGATTTCCTTCTGTCTTGGCAATGTCTTAGTGGATTGCTTGTGATGTGCCTCACATTGTGGTTTAATGCTTATTCAATAACTGATTTTTTTTTCTCTTTTACCTTTATGAAGGTGCTCTGTAAGTTGTGAGGATATGTTCTTTTTAATTGCATTTGCCCAACACATTGGTTATAACAACAACAATAAACCAGTAAAGAAAAAGAAAACCTAAAGTGGGAAAATAAAAACAATGAAAATATAAGCTGGAAATAATGAAACAGAAAACCAGTAAATGAATTTGAAAAACGAATAGATCCAAAAATTCATTCTTTGATATAAATAATAGATATATATCTTTTAGGATGAAAGAAAGAAAGAAAGAAAGAAAGAAAGAAAGAAAGAAAGAAAAAGAGGAAAGGAAGGAAGGAAAACAAAAAATATATTAAACTAGAAATATATTCAAACATATGGAAGAGTATAAAATAATTAAAAGAATACAGTTTTTTATTGTGTGAAAACACATTTTAAATCTCAAGGATATTCATGATTTCTATTTAAACATTTTTATACTTGCATTATATCTTCCAAAACCAGACATTCAAGTATTTTTTTCTTCATAAATCAATTAGCTTTCTTAAATTAAGATGTAGACATTAATTTAATGAACAACCCTCTCGTGGTTGCATTTATAACTCCAATATTTCTAAGCCCGTCATCTAAAATGATACTTGCCTGGGAGGCCCAAGGCAAAATGGTTTACCTTCAGGCTTATTAGGCATCACCCTGTAGGCGTAATGCAAATTAGAATTCTGACTCTAGTTTGAAACTTTGATTAGCCGGCGGGAACGAGGCGCAAGCGGAAAGAAAGAAGGAAATATTTATTGAATATCAACTATGTATCAGAAAGCTTTTTGATATATCCCTTTACGTAAATTAATTCATTTAATTCTCACAGCTGGAAAAGGTGTTATTATACGCTTTTCATCTTTCAGATGAGAGACGGAGTTTCAAAGAGCACAACTTTTCTCAAATCACACAAAGGTAAAATTCAAAACTGGTGTGACTGATGGCAAAGAGCATTCCCTTTTCTGCGGGGTAACACCTCGCCTTGCTCAGAGAAAGGTGTAGAATTTATTCATCAACTTCACATTTGGTTTAGTTGCCTTCTTGGATTTGATTTCTCCAAAATTGTTTTCAAACTGATATTCTCACTAAACACATATTGTGGAAAATGGGAAATCTTTTATGCATGGACAAGGCTGAGAAATGGATAATTCAAGAGCAAAAAAAAGGGGGTCAGGGGGAGGTATGTAGATATATATTCATTAA
The DNA here is from genome assembly GCF_018350195.1 of Panthera tigris. NCBI lineage: Eukaryota > Metazoa > Chordata > Mammalia > Carnivora > Felidae > Panthera > Panthera tigris. Next base: position 90,131,957 of record NC_056663.1, read on the forward strand.
ACAATATTTATTGAGTACCTATGCTGTATGCTATACTGTTGCAATGCAAAAAGACAAAGGAGACCTGAACTAAAGAAACTTTTACCAAAGGTAATAGATATAATAAGTAATCAAATGATGCAGAAAATATTTGCAAATGTTCATATGGCTTTAAAATGAGTAAATCAGGATAATGCCATAGAGCATAAGTAGGATGGAAGGAAGAGCTGAAAATTTATGCTGGATTGTCCAGAAAGATTTCTAAGATGAGTTGACATTTAAATTAAGACCTGAATGAGGGGGCACCTGGTTGGCTCAGTCTTTTAAACATCCGACTCTTGATTTTGTTTTAGGTCATGATCTCTCATGATTTTGTTCATGGATTTGAGTCCCACATCAGCACAGAGCCTGCTTGGGATTCTCTCTCTCCCTCTCTCTCTCTGCCCCTCCCCAACTTGCATGCGTGTGCTCTCAAAATAAATAAATAACATTAACAAAAAAAAAGAAAGACCTGTATGAGGAGAAGGAACTGGTTTTGCAAATAAAAGAGTAGCAGAGAGTAAAAGAATGAATAGAAAAGAAGTATGAAAGACCTGGGTCATGATCCAACAGGTAAAAATCCTATGAGGTTGTTGAAGTCCTTGTTAAGAAGCTTGGATTTTATTCTACTTGATAAAAGTAACTAACTGACACCAGCATAGAAGCACCACAGAGGTTGCAAGAGAGATGGAGGAACATTCTCTTAATGCGAATTGTGCTGGCCACATATAAGCTTCATGAATATACTTGCAATATGTGTGGGTCTTCAAGAGTTAATGATGGCCAGTTCTTTGCCGAAACAATTATTTTTCTACATCTTTCATAGGTTATCTTAGGTTCCTTAGGTCAAAAGAATGTATACAAATATTGAAATCCCATAGATTTGCATGGGTATTTCTCTTACTATTATCTTTTCCCATTACGTTTTGAAATTATTTGGATGAATATTAAAGACTTTTTATACATTTAATTTTTCAGTTGCATGGGGGTTTACATCTTATTTATTTTAGGAATTTAATGTTTACTAAATGAATAAATGTACTATCATAAATATTTGTCACTTTCAGCTGATTGAGGTTTTACTTTTAAATGTGTATACCTTTGGACTTTGTCTCCATAGTACTCTATTTTTGAAATACTTCATTCACGGTAAGAATACTGACAATTACAAATTTAAAATGGATAGTCTAAGGGTTTTATCACTGGAACCTGACATCTCAGCCTCTGGGGCTTTTATATTTTTTTTATTTTTTTCGTTCTGGCTCAGTGTCTAAAACCAACATTTGCATAACAGAAGCTACTTTCACAAATCAAAGTCCAAATGTTATGGGTTTTCATCAAGCACAAAAATTTGCAAGGGAAAAAGTACACTCAGGACAATGCTGTGCATTGGTACGCAATGAAATAAAAAGGCTGGGCCAACTAGAAAACCCCAGTATTGCACTGATGTAGATCAGTCTCTTATTTTCATTACAGTATACCTCAAAAATCTTGCAATTACACTGATGTTCTCCCTTGAAGGTAAGCAAGTCCTCAGGGTAAAGCTCGTATCATTAGATATGGGCTTTGATGTGAGCTCTTTTATTTCTTGCCACTTTGTCAACCTTTTCAGTACCTGAGTCTATAAAATCGCACATTAGGATTGGGTAAAATTTCGCTCCAGAGAGACACAGCAAAATGAAACTATTATGCTTATTGCCTTCAGGGCAGATTCTGCTCTGCAGATCAACATGCTGCATAGCACAGCAATGATGGGACTTGGGATGGGGGGACTGGGCAAGGAGGTTCTGTCCTGGAGAGAGATTTCTGGATTTCTAGTTTCAGGTACAGTTTACAGCATACTCTGCAGATTCACCTTTGTCACTGCAATAAGAATTCACAAGCTGGGGTTCAGTACAGGACTAGAATTGGTATTTATTACGATGCACACCCTAGACATCATACTGCACACCACAGCAAAGTATTGGCCGAGATGGTCATTGGTTATATTCACCTTTATAGACTTGAAGACTCCTTATCCACCATAATATGTTTCATTATATTCTCCCTTTTAAGAAAATGAAGGCAAATGAAAAGTGCCTATGTTCTTAAGTCCCATAAAGATGTACCCTGTGTGCATAGCCCTTAGCGTATAAGTTTCACATTATTGCAACACATAAGTTATGCAATCCTTGGCAAGTCGTGGTGATACATTTTGTCCAAAAATTGCACCAGTTTGCCTTTCAGCTTCAACTAAAAGTTAGAGAGGCATGTCTATTATTAATGCTGCCTCAAGTAGGATAATGGAAGTATGATTATATACCATCCCTGCTAATTTATCCTATGCCGGGAGATGTTAGAAGAGGGGATAGAATGCATTGCAATCTTGGGCGGGGGAAGAGGGAGGGTAAGCAAAGATTATGGGGAAAAACCTGTGTTTACTTTCTTAAATAAGGAGGGCAGGTGATTTTCTGGATTGATATATGATAAACTATTCAAAGACAATGCTGTAACAAATGTAATAATTTATGTAAAAATGTAATATAAGTTTTTTAAGGAAATGGGAATAAGCTGAGGCCAATCTTGAAGGCTTCTGGGTCATGAAACTCCTGACCAAATTACCTGGCCTCTTCTTACCACTTTTCTACTTGTGCTATGCTATTTTCCACTTTGTTCACTCTGCTACAGCCGCACAAACCTTTCATCTGTTAGATTACTTCCCAGCACGTTTGTGTTTAGTTTTCTTTTTATTCTTGAGCTCTCTGATACCCACCTATTTACAAGACTAACCCATTATTTTCACCTATGTCCCATCTATTATTTTATTTAGAAAATCCACAATAAATAGTAACACCTCTCCCATTCCAGGAGAACTCAATCTGATAACTGTTGCAGTGAACAAGGTAGACAAGGCCTCCTAACTCAAGAGGCTTTTATCATATTGAGGCAAGAAATCAGATAAATAAAGAAAATAATTCCAGACTGTTGTGTAAACTTTAAAAAGAATAAAGCAGGATAATATGATAGAGTTCAACAGTAAGAGGAGAGGGTTGTTTTATAATACGTACAAGTTATAAATGAACATTGTGAAGATTAATGCTGAAGTGGAATAATTTCTACATATCCTTGGAGTCTTGTGCATGACTTTTGAATGGAAGAATGATCACATAGCAATCAGGCCATTTTGCTTTGTGCCCCACACCCCCAGATGTAAGTAAGTTTTTGAATACCTTTTTACAGGTGCCACTTAATGTTTCCCACAAGGAAAGAATGCCTCTGGTTCTCCTGGGAGGAGAAAGGGTAAGGGGGACAGAGGTGAGCTCACCAAGGAATATACTAATTCCTAGTTATCTCCTTTTCTAGTCCTATGCTCCACCCACACAACAATGTATGAGTTTTACCAAATGCAGAGTCTAGCCTCTTTCTTCTACAGAAAATACCAGTCACTGTTCTGTGCCTTGGAAATAGACTTTAGAGAGGGATCAGCTTTTGTAGCCACACTACAGAATTACTTTTACTAAATTTCTCAAATGTCAGCCTCACTACCAGGTTCCACCATACCTCTGGCCTTGTCACTTTGAGTTCTCTTCAGAAATCCATTTAAGTGAACATAATTCTTTCTTCAGACCAACTATTCCTTTCGCCTATTGTGGTGTAGATTACCTAAACCCTGCTCAGTCTCCACCTTTAGTTGATTTCCATCTTCCCCCAAATGTATTGACATTCATTGCCTCACCATGTCTGTTTTCTCATTCTCTTTGTTTTAATAGATTTAAACTTATCCTGCTTTTTTTTTTCCTTACAACACCTTTACTGTTTTAATGGTGGGGAGGATAAGTCATATATCTATATATGTAGTCAATTTGCTCTGTTGTACCAACTTTGTTTTTTAATGAATGATTAAAAACAAGATCATAATAAATTTCAAGAAAAATGTCTTCACTATATGATAGCATAATAGTATAGGACATACTATTATATCATTTGGCATCATGATTTGAACTTGAAGATGGATACTTATGAACAGATTTTCATATGCCTTACAAATTGTAGATATAGAGCTTACATGAACAATTTTGTGTTATAATTAAAGATGTTTTTTTAATTTTTTTAATGTTTATTTATTTTTGACATAGAGAGAGACAGAGCATGAGCAGGGGAGGGGCAGAAAGAGAGGGAGACTCAGAATCCAAAGCAGGCTCCAGGCTCTGAGCTGTCAGCACAGAGCCTGACGCGAGGCTTGAACTCACAGACCGTGAGATAATGACCTAAGCTGAAGTCAGACACTCAACCGACTGAGCCACCCAGGCGCCCAAAGATGATTTTTTATATACTAACTCAAGAATATGTATTAAAATACACACCTGAGTAGATATTTGCATATAATTCCATTTGTTGGCTAAAATAAATGATTTAAAGAATGAATTATAATAGCATTCCTTAAAAAGAGTTTTTTTTAACTATGAATTAAATAATATTAATATTGAAAATTTTGAAAATAAGCATTATGTATTTTTCCTAATTTTGTTCTCTAATTTACAGGTACTTCCTTTCAGTGAATTGATAAAAAATCAATACAGGTACAGGAATTGAGTTTTGTACCAAATAACAAGTTTTTTTATATTTGAAACAGGAATGCCAGAGCGTTTTTAGGGAAACAAAAATGTATGTCGTTGATTTCATCATGCTTTATCAACTGTTAATTTAAAAATATCTTTTTCCTAAAACATACTTAAATTTAGCCTGGTTATATTAACTTTGAATTTGAAAAAGAGCTAAATATTGTAAACATGGTGATAAATAAATGTCAAATATTTCAGTGGTCTCATTTATAAAAGGTCATATATTTAAGATTGAGTAGGAAGGAGTCTTGGAATCTAGGAACAGAAATGCAAGGAAGCAACAAACCTAGATACAACATCCCTCTGCACAGAGAGGACTCACTTTGCAGAAGTCAGTATACTAAGATTTCTGAAATCAGTATTTTTAAACATGTGATTATTGGGTACTGATTAGCCTCTGCAATATATTTCATATTCCTATTAACTGTGATATAAATTACCCACCTACAAAACAGAGAATTACTGAGAGATTATTTGTTTTGACTAGTCAAAAAAAAAAGTAGAAGTTTAATTAATGGGAACAACCAGTGAAGGAGAACTGAAGCAATGGATTTGACACTAAATCCATAAGGTGCTTAATATATTGATTAAATATATTTTCTCTCCTAGGGCCAAACACACTACTAGGCACTAAAGAAAGAAAAGTGATTAAGATGAGTAGTTGCCCTGGCCTCATGTAGATTACAAATCTATACATGCAGGTAATGATCACAAAGAAAACCTCAGTCTTACTCGTGTAAATATTGAAAGTTTCCTATCTGGAACGAAGTTAATTTCTTATATTATACCCCACAAGAATTATTGTAACATCATCATCATGAACTACTTTTGAAAACTGGGAAACTGCTTAAAATGTACACTTATAATTTAATATAATAATATATATTTTCATGTATATGAGGTAAGGCTATAAGAAGATAGGGAATTTTTTTAAATAAAAAAAAAAATCAAGGATTTTAAAATATAAGGCAGTATATTACTCCAAACCAGTCATCTTGGAGGAGTATACAAATATTCTGATTGTCCTTCTTTGTTAGTCTGGATTCTCAAGAAAGCATGAAAGCACGGGAAGAAAAGACACTGAACCACGTAAGGAGAAAAATCAAATATAAGGTGACATGTTAGTGAACTGGCCACAGCTTCACAAAACACCGCTCATGTTAGATTTTGCAGGGCATCTCCAGTAAGACCACATGGAATCCCTGCATCGCCAAACAGTTGGTTGGAAGTAGGAAGGGCGAGAAATTTATCTTCTGGCCTCTTCTGGAATGCAGAATCTCACTGGTCAAATCTCCATCACATGGTAACTTCCCTGAATTTCTAGGTTCTTGATCTGGCACCTCTTGGCAGCCTTAGGGAAGTCAGAGCCTCTTTTGAGCACTCATAGAACTGTGACCCATGCAGTGGTCTACCTTGTAAATCTGCACCAGATGGGGCTCTCCTAGGTCTGTAGACCCATTGTTTAAAATACCCACTCTAGGAGGAAGGAAAGAACAATAGGGGCCTAGAGGTTCTAGTTGGGTGCAAAAAATAAAGTCCAGCACTCCTGTATTTCTCTCTTCCTCGTTCTTTTTTTGAAGAGTGTGACTGAGATGTTTCAGGTATTTCTTTCTCTGGATTTAACTGCAACATGCTTTTATGTATTTTTAAGATTAAATTAGGTATCAGTGAAAATTAACATCTATAATGAGGTTAAAGAGATTAATTTCAATCGAAATGGAAAATATAAAAAAAGACATGGTAAAGAGAAACTAATTAGTTACATCATTTTTAGTATTTAAAATAGCTTTGCCTTCTAATTTTAAAACACACACACGTACACACACACGGAGTCATAAAAAGGGAGTTACAGTTTGATAGCATCTACCTAGTTACCTTTTATTCCTTAGCAAGAAGTCATATCACATTAAAAATTTTAATGCCTAAAATGTATTTCAATTTACACAAATGTGTAAATAAGAGACTTGGGCTGCAGTGGAGTGATATGTGAAATTATGCTATTACTTTTCTTCAAAAATCATTTGACTGTTTCTCTGAAACAAAAAATAATAATGTCATTCCCAGATTATAACATAGTTCAGGGATTTATGGCATATAAAGGTTTATATAAGGTTTAACAAGTGTGCCAATTTTCTTTCCTCAGATACAGTGAAGCTGGTTAATATCTCTGCTTGTCTAGTGTCATTTTTCCATTTGCTGTTGTTTACTGTTCAGCATCTCTGCTATTCAAGCACCCTAATTTGATGAATACAAAATACGTCAAAAGAAAATAATGTATTAATTAGTAATGTTTTTCTTCATATTCATGTCAGATAAAACGGGATGAAATAGAAAAAGGAATATAAGGCAATTTTTAACAGAGTTTCATAAAACAAATGAAAAATAATTCAGTATTTCTCACTTTAGAGTTCATGAATAAAAGAGTTTTAAATGAATTAAGTACATTGGGGTAACTAATCACAACTTATATGGTAGATCTAGAAGCAATATAATGATTTTAGTTAATATCTTTTGGTATTTGAACCCGTAAATCTTAACTTTTTATTTTGAATTACACTCATTCAGGGAAAAAAAAAAAAAAGACAGTGCTCTTTTAATAACTGTTCACCTGGTTCATTATTAACCATTCAATCATGGCTGCTGAGTGTTGTAGAGAGTAGCACTTCTACCTCTTTAGAGAAATTACATAGTGAATATGTTCTCGAAGTAGACATGTGTTGGACTGTAATTCTCCCTTTAGAAACGAATACCTTATTACCACAGTCACTGGGAGTGCTTCCAGAAGATAACCCTTGAATTATCTCCTCAACTCAAACTGCTCTGTAGAGACAACCCGTTTTCTGAACTCCCGTAGTGTTACCTGAGGTGTTCTAGGAGATTGAATCACAGTTCCACTTCCCCACCACTAATTTTGCTTTCGTTTTTTCTCTTTACAGGATTTTATTCCAAAAGCACTCCCCAATAGTCCTCTTATCTTCATCTCAGAATCTGATTCTTAGGGATTCCAATCAGTGACAGAATATCTAATGAGAAATAAGCAGTATTCCAAGTATTTAAGGCATAGTGTATATTGTAGATTAAATCTGGCAGCAAAATTATCTGACTTGTTATATTGAGCAGTAGATTCCATTTCCCTATTTGCATCTGGGCAGAATTGTATGACTTGCTTGACCATCAGAATGTGGAAGAAGGAACATTCTAGGACTTTTTAGGCTAGGTTATAAGAAGCCTTGTGGTTATCACTTTAGTTTCTTAGAACATTCTCTGTGGGTCTTAATGCATGGTATAATGAGTCTCATTATCCCAAGATATTTATGCCTGAATGTAACATGAAGGTACTCCAGTCAGTAGTTTCAGTTTTGCCCAGTCATCCATATTGCCCTGCCTAGAGGCTGGGCATGTGAATGAAATAATCTTGGACCAGAAGAAGCCATAGGTCCACTGAATATCATTCAGTGGCCTTTGTTGATGCTACTTGAAACAAGAGAATCATCCTATCAAGCCCTGAACAAAATCTTAACTCATTAAATTGTGATTTATAGTAAAATATTTATTGCGATAAGCCAATAAGTTTGACATAATTTTTCATAGAATAATAGAAAACAGGAATGGATTTAAGTAGAAGAGGGAGGCTTTGTCATGGAAACTTTACAACTGTGGTATTGTCTTTGGGACTTAGCAATGGGAAAAGCTGGAACACGTGAGGGAATTGTAAGTAGCGTATCTCAAAGAGACTGTTAGTGGAAGATGAAAAATTCTCACAGATACTATTAGAAATGCTGACAGAAAAGACAGTTGTTATTGATAGTGGGGAAAAATTTGAATCTATAGACAACTGGCAGATTAAGCTAAGGAGATATTCAAGCCATAGGTTTAACATGCCAACTAATTTCTTTTATCTGTGTTTGATAATATATGGATAGAAAGATATGAGATTAAACAAATTGAACCGTTCAGTTTTCAAGCAAAATTTAGATTATAAATGAGACAGTGATTGATAGATTTTATGAAGGAAAGCTTTTCTTATTTTCAAATTCTCTAGATGGCAAAAAGTTCTCAAAATAAGAAATAGACTAAAATCATAACTTAAGAGTTATGGAAAGAGTTGCTGGAAAACTCTTAAGACCTCAAAACCTATACATAAGCAAATGAATCTCTTTAAAAAGTATTTTAAAGTTCTTGTCCCACAACAATCTAACTCAGGCTTTTCTGAAGAAGGACCTATATCAAATACATTTGTGGCTGAGTCATTGTCTAATGATGTTAACTACATTAAATTTCAGAGTAACTTCACAAATTTTTAAGAACAGGGTATTGGCATGGAACCATCAGATTTTGCTGAGACAGAGACCTTACAGTGTTAAAAGTAGCACTGGGGCCCCTACAGATCTAAGCATAGGAAGCAATCTAAGAGGTCTACACACTTGCAAACGAGTTATTTCTTTTGGAAAAAAAAAATAAGGATATATCAGGAGACAGAACAAAAGGCCCAAACAGTAGAGGCAAAAACCTTGAAGAATTATTGCCAGGGTGCCCTAATGAAGGCCAACACATGCCCAGCAGACTTTTAAAATTGCTGTGCATCAGTGATTGACATATGCCCACTTCTTCCTCCTTTTTGAATCAGATGCCAATGGACAATGCCCTTTCCTGTGTCACCACTGTATGTTATGGCCATGAGATGCACCTAGAGGAAGGAAATGGGAAATTGATCTGTTTACAGATATGAAGATTGAGAAAAATTATACTTGAGGGGAACTGTGCTCATAGATCCTATCATCTGTACTTGGACCCAGACCTGATTTAGATGCCCAGAGACTGGACTTGAAGCTAATTTGATAATAGGATGAAATATTCTGTGCCTTGTAAGAGGTGAAGTTTGCATGTGAGAGAAGTGTACGTTCCTTATGCTCAGAGGTACATTAATGGTAACCCAAAATTTTTATACCCTTCCCATTCAGGGGTGGAGTCTCATTCTTTTTCCTTGAAACACACTTGACCTAAGTGATTTATTTTTACTAGTAAATGTTACAGATACAATGTTTTGGTATTTCAAAGCCTGTCATAAGAGGCTTTGCCTTTTCCAAGTGGATTTATTGATACTCTCAGCCTCAGATAAAGGTAGATGCCCTATTATCCTGAGGCTACCATGTAAAAATGAGCAGGTTTAGGTAAATGTCTAAATTATCAGTCAATAGTTCTACCTAGGCTAAGACTTACAGTCACTCCCAAGAAGACTATATATATATATATATATATATATATATATATATATATATATAAATGCTACATGGAACAGAAGACTCATCCAGCAGAACACTGCCCATATTTTTGACTCACAACTCCAAGTTGTAACAGATATTAAAACAGTTGTTGCTTGGGGCGCCTGGGTGGCTCAGTCGGTTAAGCGTCCGACTTCAGCTCAGGTCACGATCTCACAGTCCGTGAGTTCGAGCCCCGCGTCGGGCTCTGTGCTGACTGCTCAGAGCCTGGAGCCTGTTTCAGATTCTGTGTCTCCCTCTCTCTCTGACCCTCCCCCGTTCATGCTCTGTCTCTGTCTCAAAAATAAATAAATGTTAAAAAAAAAAATTTTTTTTAAACAGTTGTTGCTTGAAAGTACCCTATATTTTAGGATATTTGATCATTCAGATATAGTGAATCAGAAAAGCTTAGACCAATAGCAACCCTATTCATCCTTTAAAATCTCTAACTGCACTTATGGAATATGTAATAGTATATGTATTCATATGTACACTCAAACTTAAAATCACTACATGAAAAAAATCAATACATGTATCCTATACCCAATTTTAAAACTATAGTAAAGTTTATCCTCATAAATTTAAAATACAAAATTTGACAAAATAAAGCAGAAAAAAGGAAGAGTGAAAATTAAGTAGTGATGATTTAATAGAAGAGCTAAATAGAAATTTGATAGAGCTATAATTTAAAGTCAGTAATCGGGGCGCCTGGGTGGCGCAGTCGGTTAAGCGTCCGACTTCAGCCAGGTCACGATCTCGCGGTCCGTGAGTTCGAGCCCCGCGTCGGGCTCTGGGCTGATGGCTCGGAGCCTGGAGCCTGTTTCCGATTCTGTGTCTCCCTCTCTCTCTGCCCCTCCCCCGTTCATGCTCTGTCTCTCTCTGTCCCAAAAATAAATAAAAAACGTTGAAAAAAAAAATTAAAAAAATAAATAAATAAAGTCAGTAAGAATGGGTTTCATCAGGTAATGATAGCTACCTCATCTTACAAAGAATGTCTAATGTATATGTTATCACATAATATCGGAAACATTTTTGGTATGGCTAGAGAATGCATATTAATTCAGGTCAAAGAACCCACTTACTCATATGGAAATGGAGAGCAAATAAAGATTTTTTAAGTCAAGGACAACTGGTCAGTGTGTACTCAAGATTATTAATCAGATGATACTCTTCACCGTGAATTGGTTTAGAAAGAAAACAAATGTATAGAAATAATTTTAAAAGTATTACAATAAGTCAGGCAATGGATGCTAATTAAGGCAACCCCTGGACATGGGAGGTCAGAAGCCTTTGACATAAATTGAGTGTAGTTTCAATAGGTCTTAGTGACGGAATAAAGCTGATGAGAGTGTGGGCTTTGAGACTGAGTTATTCACTGAAAGGTGATGCCATTATCAGATTTTGAGAAGTAAGGGATAAGAGGAAGTTTTGGGAAACATGAAATGCTTCTCTTTTTCTCTAAAATACAGTATAACTTGTTTTTATCTTATCTTCCTATTCCAAATTTACCTATATTTAATAATAACTTGCAAAAAAGTATATAATTTAAATGCTTAAGGCTGGTAATATGTTTTGAATATCTAACATTTCTTTCATCAAAATATTTCCTAGTTTTATTTTGGGTCCTAAAAATCCTTTGAAATATTTTGACATTTATTTTTCATGAATGTGTATACCTCTCGCTGACTAAAAGTTTGCTTATATTTAGTTTGCAGACTAGTTGCTCCCCAGGAGTAATAGGAAAACCATGTGCAAAAGGCTGTTCATTAAGTGCTGTAAGGAAGCCTCAGCTCCTCCTTACTGATGAGACATTTAGCAAAAATCACTGAAAAATTATATCTCTTCTTTCATTCTTTTGTATTTATATGGTGTCCCATTGATTCAGAGCTCACAATATTTACTGCACATCTGTTTTACATTTACAAATACTCAGAGTACTGCTTCGTTCAAAGTTCTATTCCTTACATTCCTTATGCCGGTGCAATTACAGCATTTTAAGAGGAGGATAGAAACCTCGTTGAATGAGTAAGAAGGAAACAAGTGCATCCACAGCTGTATAATACTTAAACTTTAAAATACATACAAATAGAGTCCTCAAGCTCCTGCAGGATGCTTAAACACCTGGTAGATGAGACAGATATGCAAAGCAGTTTAAATGTTTTAATTCACTTTGCTCAGAGCGACAGAATATGTTAACTACAGAGTCATAAACTGAATATATGGACTGCAAAAGATATTTCCTCCTAAAATGTTCAATAAATGGTCCCAAAGCAGGGTTAAGTACCCATCAACCTAAATTTGGAGAAGCTTATCAAGATATATCTAGTAAATACAGTCCATGCCCATAATGGACTGATACAAAAGGTTTTATTTTTTCCTATTATAATCAAAGTCTTAAGGACAATGTGTTTGATAGAGACTTTGCAGGGAATAGATTAGACAGAGATAGAGATAGATAGAGATAGAGATGATAGTGATAGAGATAGAGATAGAGATAGAGATAGAGATAGAGATAGAGATAGAGATATTTCAGGGACCAGTTTTTGGAAGGAGTTCTAGGGATTAATTAACAGTGTCAATGTCAGTATGCTTTGCAGGGGAAAAATAGTGGTAAATATATCACTAACTTCTCTTTCTTTTTCTGTTTCAAATATTGAAAAAAAAAAAAACAGATATTGGGTAGAATGCTTTCCCATAATCCCAAAGCTTGCTATCTGCTACACTCATGCTGTTAACTTATTTTAATGTGTTCTATTTATTTACCATACATTTCCGCAAAATATTTCCTTTGCATGAAAAACAAAATGAAACAAAATAAAAACAAAAAAACAAACAAAATACTGTTGAATGCCATAACCAGTAGTGTCTCACTGAAGAATCTAAAATCCAAATAAGTTTTTTTTAGCCTCAACCCAATGATAACCATTAGCTTCAATACCCCAGATGTTAGAAATATGACTGCAGTTTGTTTTTGAAACAGGTAGCCTATGATCTTCCATGAGTGTATACACTTTTGTCTTTTTTATTCTGAATGGTATGTACAAACAAAACAAAATGTACTAGGCCTCCATCATGGTCAATATATATTTATTCTACAGATGCTATTAATATATAATCATGCATGATTAAATATAATGTTAACACGTTATGCTATCACATATCTTATGCGATCACAAATGCAGACAAACCAGACATCTAAGAAAACAAACATTTTAACATGTTTTTCTGTAAATCTAATAGATTATTATGCACAGTTCTCTTTGGAGATCATTGCCTAACCTACCAGAGCCTTTCCTCAGAGAACTCATAACCTATGAGATCGTAAGAAATTCATGATCCATTACCTGGCAATTGGATGTATGAGAGAGTGAGAAATTCTGTTCTTTTGATTGTGGGCTGCATTGAGATGATTTTCTTGCCATTTAAGATTAAAATCCCCAGTAAAATTATCCATAAAAATTGTTTTGATTTTATTTTGGACCATTTAGTGGCTTAATCATCACGCATGCTACTGTACATGAAAAATGTATTTGGAAGTTTACCTATTAGAACTATAAATATCTAGTTGAAATTTGGTGTCTTTTGAATATATTTGTCTATTAACATAAACATAAATCTCTTACATATCAAGATTGTGCACTCCACATATCGAGATTTTTCAGAAAAAATGGACCATATCATTGTGACAATCCTTAATATAAACTATTGTCTTTGAATTATCAGTCAAATGTTACTTTTGATTAAAATTATGCTAAAATATATGTTTCTTCTCCAACATTCTCAGAGAGTTAAAAATTAGTTAATTTTGCCATTTTTTACTATTGTGTAAACAATAGTTTGTTTAATGTTTAAAGAGACTTCTGGTTACACTCTATTTATAATATAGTCGAAACATAAGAAATAGATAAAGAATAAATGAATAAATTATGGCAAAGTACAACATGCATTCATGATAATAAACCTTCAATAAAATAGTTTTAGAGGGAACATACCTCAACATAATAAATCCATCTATGAAAAAGCTACAGATAATATCATTCTTAGTGGGGAAAAACTGAGAGATTTTCCTCCATGATCAGGAACAAGAAAAGGATGTCCACTCTCACCACTGGAAGTCCTAGCCTCAGCAATCAGACAACAAAAAGAAATAAAGAGCATTCAAATTGGCAAGAAGTAAAACTTTCACTATTTGCAGATGAAATGACACTATATATAGAAAACCCAAAACACTCCACCAAAAAACAAAAAAACAAAACAAACAAACAGAAAAAACAACCCTGCTAGAACTGATACACAAATTCAGTAAACTTGCAGGACATAAAATCAATGTACAGAAATCTGTCGGATTTCTATTCATCAATAATGAAGCAGCAAAAAGGGAAATTAAGGAAGCAATCCCATTTAAAATTGCACCAAAGCCAATAAGATACCTAAGAATAAACCTAACCAAAGAGGTGAAAGACCTCTTCTCTAAAAACTATACAACACTGTTGAAAGAAATTGAAAAGGACACAGAGAAATGGAAAGACATTCCCTGCTCCTGGATTGGAATAACAAATATTCTTAAAGTGTCTATACTACCCAAAACAACCTACACATTTAATGCAATCCTTATCAAAATTCCAAAAGCATTTTTCACAGAGCTAGAAATAAACAATACTAACTTTTTTTTTATAAAACCACAAAAGACTCTAAATAGCCAAAGCAATCTTGAAAAATCAAAGCAAAGCTGGAGGCATCACTATTTTGGATTTCAGATGATATTACAAAGCTATACTAATCAAAACAGTATGGTAATAGCACACAAATAGACACATAGATTAATAATAACAGAATAGAAAATCCAGAAATTAACTCACAACTATATGGTCCATTAATCTTTGACGAAGCAGGAAAGAATATCCAATGGGAAAAATACAGTCTCTTCAACAAATGGTGTTGGGAAAATAGGGTAGCAACATGCAAAAGAATGGAACTGGACCACTTTCTTACACCAAACACAAAAATAAATTGAAAATGAATGAAAGACCTAAATGGGAGACAGGAAACCATCAAAACCCTAGAGGAGAACACAGGCAATAACTTCTCTGACATTGGCCCTAGCATCTTCTTTCTAGATATATGTCTCCTAAAGCAAGGTAAACAAAAGCAAAAATAAACTATAGAGACTTCATCAAAATAAAAAAGCTCCTGCACAGCACAGGAAACAATCAACAAAACTAAAAGGAAACCTGTGGAGTCGGAGAAGGTATTTGCAAATGACATATCTGATAAAGGGATAGTATCCAAAATATATAAAGAACTTACAAAACTCAACACACAAAAAAGGAATAATCTAATTAAAAAATCGGCAGATGACATGAATAGATATTTTTCCAAAGAAGACATAAAGATGGCTAACAGACACATGAAAAGATGCTCAGCATTACTTATCCTCAGCAAAATGTAAATCAAAACTACAATGAGAAATCACCTCACACCTGTCAAAATTGCTAAAATCAACAACACAAGAAGGAAAAACAGGTGTTGGTAAGGATGTGGAGAAAAGGGATTCTTCTTTCACTGTTTGTGGGAATGCAAACTGTTGAGGCCACTCTGGAAAACAGTACAGAGTTTCCTAAACTATCCTACAAGCCAGCAATTGTGCTATTAGGCATTTACCCAAAGAATACAAAAATACTAATTCTAAGGGATACATGCACACTGATGTTTATAGAAGCATTATCTGCAATAGCCAAATTATGGAAACAGCCCAAGTGTTAATTGACTTTTGAATGGATAAAGAAGATGTGAGATACACACACACACACACACACACACACACACACACACACACAAGGAATGTTACTCAGCCATAAAAAAGAATGAAAATGTGCCATTTGCAACAACATGGATAGAGCTAGAGAATGGTATGCTAAGCAAAATAAGTCAGAGAATGACAAAATACCATATGATTTCACTCATATGTGGACACTAAGAAACAAACAAGTAAAGGGAAAAAAGGACAGAGGGAGACAAACCAAAAGACAGACTCTAAACTACAGAGAACAATCTGATGGTTACGAGAGGGGAGATGGGCAGGGGTATGGCTTAATGTGATGGGGATTAAGGCATGCGCTTGCTGTGATGAGCACTGGGTGTTATATAGAAGTGTTAAATCTCTGTATTTTACACCTGAAACTAATATTACACTATATGTTAACTAACTGAAAACTTAAATGAAAACTTTAAAGAATGGATAAAGAAATTAATAAATATCACCTAAAAGGATGATTTTATCTGTTTTTGTGTTTTGTTTTTTTGTAGAACCAAGGTCAGCCACAGAAGTAAAAAAAAAAAAAAAAAAAAACATGAGATAAGGAATAAAAAATCAATAACTGTCTTGGTCAATATTTGAGTTTATTTCAGCTAGAAGCTCTAACTCTTTCTTTTTTTTTCTTTTTTCTTTCTTTCTTTCTTTCTTTCTTTCTTTCTTTCTTTCTTTCTTTCTTTCTTTCTTTCTTTCTTTCTTTCTTTCTTTCTTTCTTTCTTTCTTTCTTTCTTTCATTATTAAATTCATTTATTTAATTTGAGAGAGAGAGAGAAAACACTCACTTGAGAACTGGGGAGGGGCAGAGAGAGAGGGATATAGAAAATCACAAGCAGGCTCCTTACTGTCAGTGCAGAGCCCAACAAAGAGCTAAATCTCATGAACCATGAGACGATGACCTGAGCCAAAATCAGGAGTTGGACGCTCAACGAATTGAGCCACCCAGGTGCCCCTTTAATTTTGTCTTTCTTAATTCTGGTTAACTAAAACAATACCAACAAACAGACAAAATAATTTCCAGAAACAAATTTTATGAAGTGTTATTTTATCTGGCATAGAAGTACAACATAGTGAAGTGAAATTTACCAAAAACAAAAACAAAAGCAAAAAAAGGAAAATGAGGCAGAGGAAAGGGAAAGCAAGTACAAGATGATATCAGTGGACTTGCCACTCTTTGACAAGACAGGAAGTTGTCTCAGTGACACAAACCATCCCCAGAAAGGCCTTATGAAACTACAACATTTTAGAAAAGTTAATGAAAGAATGAGGAAGGAGAACTTTTTTTTTTCTCCCCAGTCTTGTCCTATCTCCTGAATCTGTCCCAGGAGTCATTAACTCCCCAACACTTTCTAATAATGTCAACAGGCCCTTCAGGATAGATTCTGGACAAAGCCACACTTTCTGTTTTTCCAAGAAGCTTGGACCTAGGCTGGGAGCTACTCTTCTCCCACGGTGATAGCATAATGGGTATCAGATTGAAGCCCTGCCCTCACTCCTGGAGAAGGTTAAACAGCTGGCAATGTTTGGTGATGAGACAACATATGTGGCAGCCAGAATTTTACCACCGAAGGACACAGAGAAGGCCATCGTGGCCACATCACCATAGAAGAAGCAGTATAGGTGCTGGAAACCTGTGTGGGCAATTGGGGCTGAGCAGATATAGGAAGACATTTAAATTGCTTCTGATCTACTCTGCCTTCTTAGATCCTAGAAAATGTTTTTTTTTTAATATATATTTCTGATTAATTTCTGTCCCTTGATCCCTAATTTTTTTGACCTTGGACTTTGGATATTTTATAAAATCAAGCAAAATAATAAATATCATTCATTGAGCCAAAGACATATGATAATACTATAGTAGGAACTTTTATTTATTTATTTATTTAAAAAAATTTTTTTAACGTTTATTTATTTTCGAGACAGGGAGAGACAGAGCATGAACAGGGGAGGGTCAGAGAGAGGGAGACACAGAATCTGAAGTAGGCTCCAGGCTCCCAGCTGTCAGCACAGAGCCCGACGCGGGGCTAGAACTCACGGACCGCAAGATCATGACCTGAGCCGAAGTCGGCCGCCCAACCGACTGAGCCACCCAGGCGCCCCTAGTAGGAACTTTTAAAATGTTCACTAAATCCCCACCACAAGCCTTCATCAGACAGATAGCTTGTATGCTATAGGAAAGATGATATGACTGAAACATAAGAATTTAAGTAATATGCTCAAGGTTAACAGTTTTAGAATTTGCAAAACTAACATTTATACCTAGAACTTCTAGATACCTAGAACCATATCTTTCTAAATAGAAAGATATGTGTTTTATAATCTATACCAAGATATCAAGAATTGTCTTTGGTGTAAGGCTTTTGAACCATCTTAAGTTAGAAAGTAATTGTTTAGATTCACCAGTCTTAGATGTAAATATATTTAGCTATAGATACTCTTTTAATAAATTATGTGGTCTATTAACAATGGTATCATCAAAACAAAATATCATCTTATAAATAATGGTTGGGGCAGATTATAGTACTTTTTCATGCTCTAATCAACAAGAGGAAAAGCCACAGTTAATAGGTAAGAGTCCTTAATCAGTGTTTTGTGTTTGATGTTATTAATATATCAATTAGTATTCCATACTAACACTGTTAAAACATCTATATTCCATAAAAATGTCAATATTCCATACTAACACTGCTAAAATGCTTTTCTTGAGAAATGAGGTGTATTTTAGTTTAGTTCTCTGAATGAAATTGCAGTATTATGTAATAATATGCAGGTGATATCAGATTGTTTTCATAAAATAGTCTAAGAAAGTTTTATTATCAAATAGCTCTCAAATAGCAAGTTTTATTCTCAAATAGTCTTTGGCTCAATAAGTCTCTTGGTCAGAATTTGAAGACAATCTCCAGAGGCACCAAAGAATCCATTTACTTATGAATCTGTATTTGTATGTTTGTATTTCAATCTGAGAAAAACTCAAGAATAAATCCATTTCTAAAACAGGCCATTTGAATGATAAAACAAATGTGCACTTTCCTTTATATTGGGACAAATCTCCGAAATCACTGGCCTCTGATTTGTGGAGTTCAAAGAGAGGATTTTCAGGGATCCAATACTTATGGGAAACAACCTGAATAACAGTAAGTGCCAAACACTCTGTGATCGTGTTGAGTAACTGCTTAAAATACCAGAAAGTGTCCAACATTATAAATTTTATTCTAGTGACTATTTCAGTTTTATGAATTTATGTTTAACAGTGAAACACACCTGGTCACTAATATTGAAGCAATCGGAGACACTATAAATTTCTGACAAAATTATTATTAGCTATTCAATATGCTAAAAAGTAAATACAGTTACAACTGTGACAGGTAAGGGGCGCCTGGGTGGCTCTGTCGGTTAATCAACTGACTTTTGATTTTGACTCAGGTCATGGTTGTGAGATCAAGCTCCACCTAGGGCTATGCACTGAGCATGGAGCCTGCTTAAGATTAAGTGTGTGTGTGTATGTGTGCGTGTGTGTGTGTGTGTGTGTGTGTGTGTGTGCATGTACACACATAAAACATGCTCTCTCACTCAATCTCAAAAAAAATTTTAAAAAGACTATTAGGCACTGTAGTAGTTAAAATGTAGCTCCTTGATTTACGTTTTAATGAAAAATAGCTTGTTAAAAAGTACCAAAATATTATAAGAAAGTAATGTAAATTATTTAAAAGCTCGTCTCTGCATCAGTATGAGTTTTCTTTATAAATACACAGAAAAATCCACACCTCTCTCAGCTTACTTCAACACAATAGTGGGAATTTCTTTTTTGCTGAGAAGGACTGAAACAGAGTTTTGTTGAAATTAGAAAGTAACTAATTGTATAGAACATTAGCAATTTAAGTAATTTTTAAATTTCTTTGCAAAGTACATTTCTGCCTTTCATTTTATTCAAATAAAATTCTGATTTTTATACAATTAAACTAATACTGCCTTCTTCAGAGTAAATCCTTGAGAATCAAGCTTTATTTATTTAACCCTCAAAAAGCTCAATGTACTTATTGTAAATTAACACAATGGCTCCACACTTTTATTGAAGACTCTCAACAACCAGCAAGGACGAAAATTACAAACATTCAAAATTGCCATCAGAACCTCTTGGCTGGTACACAATTCCGAAATCTGGCCAGTGGCATTCTGGGGACGGTGAGAATGTACACATTTCTACTTTGTGTAAAGCTTGACAAAGAGTAAATATATGATTTGGTGAGAGTTATAACAAGATATTTTCCATTACTCTAACATAGAAAATTTTTCAGTATTATGTTTACAGAAAAAAATGTATACTTTATTTTCAGGAATATAGCAAAAAAAAAACACGTAAGAAGATACTGAGTGCTGAATTGTAACTACTGGCTATTCTACAAATACAGTTATATTGTTAAACACCTGATGGAAAACACACTATATAAAATTATTATAAGTTCTTTGAATTTTAAATGGAAAATATGGAAATGAAACCAAATATAAATTTCCCCTTGATGGGTAAACATTGTTTTCATCTGGTATGTAATAATAAATTAGAAGGAACTCTAGTCATCATGTAACGTTCATATAATAAGATTAAAAATTTAAAAAAATAAGATTAAAGTTTTCCTGGTTCTTATTTTTTAAATTCAGCTTCTCAGAGGTAAGTACCGAGAAAGCTAAAAAGAATCATTACCTCATACGTATTTCAAATTCTATATTTACAATAAGTGTATAAGGTGTTTGGAATTTTATAGCAATAAGAAAGTAATAAAATGGAAATCAAAGTTAATTATTATGCATACTGTTAATAAATTTTTGATATTTAAATTCCAGAAGGGGAAGTTTACCATGTTTTTGCTTTTTAAAAAAAATTTAGCTATTTTTTTAAAACTAAAACGTATGTTAATTTTGACATTAATTTGTGTCTTACTTATTAAAAGCAGAATATTAAGTTGGAAAAATGATTAGGTATTTTTATCTTCCTCCATTAAATTGTCATTAAAATGTCTCTTCAATTAACTGAGTTCTACAATGTACTTTGGTTTTATAAGGTGGAACTTGGTTAGGATTTTTGTGCTCATGATTGCATATTTTATCTGCAAAAATCTTTGAAACTTTGAGACAACATGGATATTCTAATAAAACATACTATTCTTCACTATGGTTTCAGAGAAAATATTAGTTATTTTTTTAAGAACTAAGAGATTAAGTATAATATACTGGTGGAGATCCCTGTTCAAATGTATCTTGGAAATCCATAATGACCTAATACTAAAAACATAAAGGATTTTCTTCAATTTCTTTCTCATTGTGCTGAAGCATCCCTTCCCCATAGTTTCTTATACAGTTTTAATGTAGGGAAAACAAAGTAAATGACACAAATTTAATTAATATTTTAGTTCTACTTGTGTCTTACAAAATGTTTGGCTCATAAAATATATATATATGTATATATAAGTGCATATAAGTATATATATATATATATATATATATATATATATATATAGAGAGAGAGAGAGAGAGAGAGAGAGAGAGAGAGAGACAGAGAGAGAGAGAGAGAGAGAGAAGGTAATATTCCAGCACTTGAAAATTTACAAGTTAGAAATTTGTAGTAGTTTGGTCAGAAACTATTCATCAACCTCTGCTTTACACAGGTACAGATTATAAATGCATCATAAAGGGTGCTCTGTCTGAAGTTCTTCAATGACATTGAAACTGATAAATTAAGGTATGGGTGGGATTTTATATCCCCGTGGTTACATATTATATCCAGAGTTGGGGCTTAGGAAAAGGATTAAGTTTCGGTTAACTTAGAGAAAACTCATTAAAATCTAGACAAATGGGATAAACTCATTTATAAATTATGCTTATGATATATGGCACTCTTCCATTTGGAACTAGATATTTATAGCACAGCATGTTTAATGAACAGGGTAGAATGTAGGTTTTATTTACTTGTCAGAAATCAAATCATGCAGAAGCTTTAGTTGGTAGGATTAATAAAATTAAATATTATATGTAGATACCTTGGATATTCTCTAAATTATACATGATGTAGATAAAAAAGATTATTATTACTATTATCAATAGGAGCTCATGAATTATTGATTGCATCTTCTCTCGGTTGATATTCAATAACTAGCTACTTATCCTAATTTAAAAATTTATTATCCAAGTCATTTACCCTCTAAAATAAGTAACACAGGCATCAAATGAGAAAAAAAAAATACAATATGTAAATACACAAAGTAGACAGAATGCCGGAGAAGAGAGTATCTATAGGAAGATGTAGAATTTAGAAAATAATTTTCAAAAAGGTACAGGAAGGTCCCATCCAGGTTACCTCCTCCTATGAGTCACACTTAATGGAAATTGGAAAGAAGTCTTACATGCTCATGAAAAGTCGGAGTGGTGGTAAATCATGTAAGATAGTTTTAAACTTATTAACAATTTATTTACCTAATCGTCTTGATTAAAAGGTTCCTGAAGTCAGACAGCTATAGATTTGAATACTTTACAAACTTAGCAAACTTTCAAACTTATCGAGCCTCTGCACAGCAGTTTTCTTATCTGCTACTTGAGAATATCAACTACATCAGACATTTGTCAGGAGCAACTTACTTGACATGCTTCGTACATTAATTTAACAAATAATAGATAAAATGAACACCATGTGCTGGGTACCCAGCTAGACATTGGGGAATGTAAGGTGAAGAAAACCAGGCAAATATGTATGGTTTTAATGTAATAGGAGCCCATGAAATATTGATTACATCTTCTCTGTGTTGGTGTTCAATAACTAGCTATTTTTCCTAATTTAAAAATGTATTCTGAAATGCTGTATATACAAATAGAGTGGTGTAATGATATCCAATATGTGGGTAAACTCTGTATTTCTACATACATTGAATAAATCCATCATCTCTAAGGATAGGAGATATATTTAATGTAAAATAAAAAGTATATTTGGTACATTATATATGTATTTTCACTAGCCAAAAATCCCCTTATTTTGTTAGAAATTAGATATAGAAGGAAATACAGAAATTTCATCTCAACCACACATAATTTTCTAGTGATAAAACTGAGGCATAAGTGTCAAAGTGATTTAACCAAACTTCTTTTGACTAGTGTCTACTTTTTAATAATAATAATCAAGTAAACATATTTTACTCATTATAGGATAAAGTATCAAGTGAACAGAATATTAACTAATAAAGTTCTAAATGATTCTTTTAATCCCCTTATATTACCCTATTAAGTTATGTCTCCTTGAATATAAACTTGCCTACTTAACTATAGAATACATATGTGGACATATAGGTCATCGAAAATTTTACAGAATATCTGTGCTGGTATAGTCATAACACTCTAATTGTCCAGTTGGATAAATCCAAACTGTCCAACTCCATATTGATGCCATCAGAAAGACAATTATAACGTGTATTAAATATAGCTAAAAGTTATATCCATGTTAACAACAGATGTTATATCATCAACTGAGGACTCTGAATATAAAGAAGAGAAGGAACATGAACATATGGAGGGCAGAAAAAGAAAATACTCCCAGAGCAGGAAGACCACTGTGAGGTATTTACCATGTTGGATCAGTGCAAGATTCAGCACACTTGTCTTTATGACAGTCCAGGTGAGAGCCAGTTGCTTTCCAGTGGTGCGAGGTAAAGACTTAAGCTATTGAGTTTAATCTTGAAATTACTTTTGGTTTATCCTGATCTTCTTAAAGACACAGATTAAACTATTCTTCAAAGATAACAGCATATTTTTTCATGCCAATGTTCCATTTTAAATAAAATGTTTAATTTCTTCAAGCTATTTCTCTACTAGGGAAAAATGCATTTTCCGAATATGCGTTACTATATCTTATTCATAGATAAATCACTTCTTCTTATCCTAATCTAGAAAGAGTTTTGCTTTGAAATGTCATGAATTAAGAAAGCACTAAATATCTTTTTTGTTTGTTTGTTTTAAGTTTACTTATTTATTTTGAGAGACAGAGAGAATGTGCAAGTGGGGGTGGGGCGAGGGAGGGGCAGCGTGCTAGGGAGAGAAGGAGAATCCCGAGCCCCACATAGACCTGTCAGCATTGAGCCCCACATAGACCTTAAACTCAAGAACCCTGAGATCATGACCTGAGCCTAAAACAAGAGTCCCACGCTTAACCCAATGACCCACCTAGGCCCTCCTGGGAAGCACTTTAAATTTTTTAAAGTTGAACTTACCTTAAACTTTTTAAACTAAATATCTTTTAAAGAATTTCTCTCTTTTTTGGCATTCAAATATAACTCCCTATTTAACCATATTTTGTGTCATTTGGAGTTTTAATAAATACATACCTAAATTTTGTAGAAATAAAAAGCAGTAATAACTAACTGCTTGTTCTGTCATCCATACCTGTAGACTATTTGACTTTGTTTTGAGGGAAAAAGACAAATTTCCTGATTTTTTTATATGTCAAGGCAACAGTCCCCTTGGAAACCACTTCTGAATTGGAGATATAGAGTAGAGGAGGAAAGAATGCCTCTGAGGTATGTGCCTTATAAGTTGCCCATGATTTTAGTGATGGCAAATATCAGAGAAATATTTTAAAAACAGCAGCTCCTCAGTTTTCTATAATAACAAATGTATGTTCTTTTCTCAAAGCTGACAAAATCATTAGGAAAGAGTCATGAGATCAGAACTTTAAATGATTTGATGTGATGTTGCATAGATGAATATTAAGAATAGGAGTAATGGGGGAGTGTGGCATTGTGAGGTATCTAAGTTTTACTAGTATTATGAATATTGGAATCAGCAGAGACTGGAGATGGGTCTTTCAAAGTATAATTTGGCTACACGAGGCATGAGGAGATAACATAATATTCTAGCCTTATGGAAAAGGAACACAGAAGTGTGTATAAAAAAATAACACAGAGAGGGAATTTACAGAATTTGGTATTGTCCTGATCTTGAAAGTAAACAATGATAAAAGAGTTAATACCGAATATTTTGAATCTTACCACTTAAATACCTCAACTATATATATTATACATACATAAAAATATCCTTTACAAATTGAGTGTGTTTACAAAAGAATACACTATTATGCAGCAGCAAAAATAGTCAGAAATAAGAGATATGTGATGTTTCCTAATGATTTTTCTAATTAACATGGTCTAATAAACAATTTACAAAAATGTCCCTGGTTAGTATCTAGGATTTCAGAGTTTAATAATTATGCTGCTGAGAGTCACAGAATGCTAAAATCATCATCATCATCATCATCATCATCATCATCATCTAATGACAACTAAACAGATACATTTATTTCATTCATTCATGTAAAAGTGTGCCTAGATTTAATCAGTTCTAGGGCTGGTTTTGAGGTTTGATAACTTCAAGGTACTACATTGGAGATCTTTGATTGTTTTGACCTATTCTTCATGTAAGATAGTTGCAAGAATTTCAGTGATCTGGAGTCTACCCAACCAGGTTAAAACACAGGAAAAAGAGGTCACCGATGAATAAACTATCAAAAAAAATTAAGGTTTATAATTAAAGTCCTTTCTTTATCAGAATGTATCTCTTTTATAAGGAAAAAAATCCTTTCCCAGAGATGTACCATCAAACTTTTCCTTACATCTTAGTAGACAGAAGAGAGCCACATGCATGACCCAGGCCAATCATTAGCCAAATGTATTAGGATTGAACTGACTAAAAATTACAAGTTATGGTTCTTGATCCATGGTTGAGGACATTTTTATTTGAATAAAATCAAAACACTGGTAGTGAGGAAAAAGAGTAGATGACTGTTGGGTAGAGAACTTATACTTTCTGCTACAGAGATTGTATATAAGGTACTTATATTTTCTGCTACAGAGATTGTATATAAGATACTTATATTTAAATTACATCTTGTAGATTGTAATTTGCTTTGTTCTTTCTACAGTAGAATTTAGCTTTACTTATGTACTTTCTAAAATTTGTAACAGCAGTTCAACTCTTCAGTATTTATTCTTGTAATCAAGCCTATGAGAATAAAAATAGGTGTGAGAAGTTTTACTAGATAATTGTGTATAATTGTGAATAAATGGAAACAAATATCTAAAAGTAGGGAAATGAAATAAATCTTTCTTTATTTAAAAGTGTGTTATTATCCTCTTTCCTAGATCAATGAGTATTCAACATTTCCTCTAAAAGTATTCAATTGAACTTTGAAAAACCCTTCCACAAATGTTTAGATAATAAGTATAAATCCAAAAACATTGCCATGATTATAATTCAAAGTATAAGTATCCATGAATCCATACTGATATAAATGATTGAATAAATAAATCAATGAGGAGGAGGATAGACAAATGCCTCACAAGGAAGAATTCCAAATATTTCATGTATATACGCTATTCTCCAGGGAGTAGAGTGTAATTCCTAATCCTTAAGTGTGAACTATACTTCTTTCCAAAAAGGGCAGTATAGAAAGGGGGGAAAAGGGCAAGTTTGCAGTGGAGAAATCTGATAAAATTGTCAGATTTCTCCCTCAACTAGGTGATGAAGGTTATTGTTAGCATGGATAAGACATGTTGACAATATGTCTTGATATGATGTGATAGAAATGGCACTTTACTTCTATGGTCTCCTTCCCCAAATCTATAAATACAGTCTAATCATGAGAAAAATATCAGACAAATCCCAATTAAGAGACATTCTATAAAATAGTTGACTAATCTCAAAAGCCAAGGTACTCAAAAACAAGGAAAGACTGAAAAACTCAGAGAGAAGGGAAGTCCACAGAGACATGACTAATAAATGTAATGCGTTATCCTAGATGGGAATGGGACAGCAGAACATTAAGCAAAATCTAGGTGAATCTGAATGAAATATGGACTATACATGATTAATAATAATCATGTATAAATATCGGTTCTTTAATTATGACAAATATATCACACTATGTAAGATGTTAAAAATAGTGGAAAGTGAGTACGGCATACATGAGAAATCTCTTTACTATCTTTGTAACTTTTTCTGTAAACCTAAATCTATTCTGAAACAAAGAAAAAATTATCTTTCAATCATCACTGGTTAGAAGCATTAGTTAAGCACTAGTTAGGATACAGTTCTGATATATTTTAGTGCACAGATAAAAAATGTAATAGATTTAAGATAGTTATATGGATTTGCTTAGCATATCAGAAAATATATCGACTCTTGAGTTTGCAAACCTTAGTGAAATAACTAATGAAATTGAAATAGCATCTGAAAAATTCACACTTAATGAAACTTGGAAATCAAGGAACTCCAAGAAGTAATTTTTATTGTTATATTATAACTGCTATTGAAGTTTATTTGGGGTATATCTCTGCAAAGTTCTTGTCTAAATTGGAGGCACTGTATTATTTCAAAGTTTGTTACCTGTAGTTACTTCTAGAGTTCCACAGAGCAAAGATCAGCTTGACATAAGGTTATAGTTGACTAAGCATAACAATGAGCTTGAGTATAAGTGAAATGCCCTTATGGTTACAAGCAAGAATGACCCACCTTTTCTGACATTTACCGCCTTCTATGGTTTTGCAAGTCTTTCTTCTCTGCTGGGTTTCTTTGCAGCAGATACAGAGCAAAATTTCCCAAGTGATTATTTCTTTTTTGAACTGATACTACAAAAGAGCAACTCTCATTTTTTTTAAAAGTGCCATGGGTTTTTAACACACAGGCGATGGTGAAAACATAAATGTCTCTGCAGAAGTCATCTTCTCATGCCCTTTATTGATATATATTGGCATCACAGGAAACGTAAATAATAGAAGGGCAGTAAAGACTTAGACATTCTCAGAGTAAAAATGCACCCTGCTAGCTCCTTGTTTTCTATGTTATTGAAGAATAAGACTAAGCGGAGAGAAGGCATGTGGAGATCCAGGCACTCTCAGAATTTAATGTAGAGTAAAGCAGAATAGTAAGACAAGATGATAAAATGTCAACTGATATATGCTAGAAATTGCCATTTATTTCTTAAAAATTATCAAAAAGAACTGCTGTTTATCTTCATGGTAGGTAACTCAGCAGAATTTATTCCTAAACCTCACAGTCATTGTATATGTACTCATGTAGACACTTGTCCAAGTATTTGTCATACAGATCAGAAATTATCTTGAACAAAATAAATCTTAAAGTTGGTATGAGATATAGAATTTCAAGATATGTTGTGTTCAAATAGGCTATTGTAGCGCACTGTCTTTCCTGTCTTTCACATTATTTCACTATATTTAAAATTTTAAACAAATAATGAAATAAAGAGTTTAAACATGGGTCACTACTCAGAGGCCATCACATTTAATCATCCAATTATCTATATATCTGTTCTTATTACTTCAGCTGTCTAAGTAATATGCAAATCCCCTTCTTTTTGATTTTTCAGAACCAGAGATTATTGATTTTGCTTTCATATCACCTCTTTGAAGCCATTATTTCTGTAACGATCACTTCTAGCATGTGAGGCCATCTACCGAAAAGTCCATGACTTATGCTATCAATCATAGAAAATACTCTTTCTCTTCTCATTTTTTAGGATAAAGATGAATATATGGTTGCCCTTCTACCTCTCTTGTGGATTCTACTTTTCTACTTCTATCAGTTAAAAAAAAATAAAGCATGAGAGAAAGAGAGAAGGCGACGAGGGAGGGACACAGGGAGAGAAGGAGAAACATATTATCAGTGGGGACCTATTTATCCCTGTCAATGATGATAATTAAGTATTTTATCATTTATCTTTAACATTACAATAGTTTAAAACCAATTACAGCATAAAATAATTGTGAAAGTGAAAATATCATTCAATGCCGTACTGAGGCGTTGTTATGATATCATTCTAAAAGTACCCAAGCTAAACCACTAATCCACTCAAAGAAGAATTTTCTAACATCTATTGAAATTATTATTTCTTATACACATCTAATCACTCAAAATCATCCTATAATTTAGTTTGTTTATATATGAACCATACCATTCTTTACAGGCTTTTCTTTTCTTTCCTTGGGGCTTCTAAATAATTTTTTTTCACTCATCCTGTACCTTTGCAACTCATAGTCTTATATCCTTATCGTACTCACATTTTTCTTTTTCCTTGAAGTCTTTTTCCTCATGTCAGTATTCTTACATTCCAATCACACCTTTTACTCTCTCTGCAGGCTCTCCATAAAACTGGCAATTTTATCTGGCAATTCTCTGGGTTGCTTTTCTGAAGACTCCCTTCATGGTCCTGCTGGTTCCTGGATCCAGGTGCGTATCCTTTTGGGCTTTACCTTTCATTTGTACTAAAATCTAACATAACACTTGAAGAGAAAAAAATGCTGGGGCGCCTGGGTGGCTCCGTCAGTTGAGTGTCCAACTTCAGCTCAGGCCATGATCTCATGGTTCGTGGGTTCGAGCCCCACGTCAGGCTCTGTACTGACAGCTCAGAGCCTGCACCCTGCTTCAGACTGTCTCTGGCTCTCTCTGTCCCTCCCTAGCTTGTACTCTGTCTTTCTTGTCTCTAAAATAAATAAACATCAAAATTAAAAAAAAAAAAAGGAAAAATGCTTTGGAGGTAATTTTTCCAATGTTTTGAAAATCTGAAATATGTTTGGTCTGAAGCCACACAAGACTGGTAATTTGGCTAGATAGAAGATGTAGAACTGAAATCTATTTTTTTTAAGGTTTGAAAATGTATTACTCTTCTTTCGGCTTCCAAATGTCTCAGAACCGTTTGATCTTTATTTCCTTGTAGGTGACTAGGTTTTTCTCCGAAAGACTTAAGTTTCTTCTGTTTCTTCTTAATTTTCCATATTCACAATGTTTTGAGTTTTTTTTTTAATTTCTCTACTAATCCTGACACTTACTTATAAGCCAAGGATGTCAATGTTAGGTGACTTTAAAATATAATATATTTGATAAATTCTTCCTTTATGTTTTCCCTGTTTAGGGTTCTAGGACTCCTTAATATTTCATTGTTAGGTTTCCTGTATCATTTGTCTATGCATGTATCTTTTATCTAGTATTCTTTGCCTTTCTATTTTGGTAATTATTAATTTGTATATTTTAAATTTTCTATTGATTTTTTTTCTAATTGTTGGCAATAATACTGTTTTCTTAATTTTTCTTCTGGAATTAGTCTATTTTAGATGTGTTTTCTTACTCTTTCAATTCAAATTTTAATCAAATCTTTATGAGAACAATAATTGGAAGCTATACTTTGATTTGTTTGCGTTAATTGTAACGTGTTCTCATTACAATAATCACTACAAAATCTTTAGATTTTTTCTTTCTTTCTTTCGTCCTTTAATTTTTTTATTTTTATTGTTATTTTTTTAAGTTTATTTTTATTTATTTGGAGAGAGAGAGAGAGATTTAGCAGGGGAGGGGCAGAGAGAGAGAGAGGAAGAGAGAGAATCCCAAACAGGTTCTACATTGTCAGCTTACAGTCCTATGCGAGCTTTAACTCACAAACTGTGAGATCATCACCTGAGTCAAAATCAAGAGTCAGATTAACCAACTGAACCATCCAGGCACCCCTTCTCTGAAATGTTTTCAAGACATATTTTTCTGTCATGTTGCAAACTTTCTTTAAACGCTGAGTGATTCTGGTTTATCCACAGACATTTGTCAATAAGATTCTTTGAACTTTAAATGCGTAAATCAAGGGAGTCTGTTGTTAGCTGGCTGTCTCTGCCTTTGGATGAGCAGAGAAGCAGCCAGCAATGACACTGAGGGAAACATACATTTCAGAACACAAAGGGATACCCTCCTGGAATCTGCTGGCTCTTTTCTATTTGCTCTCCTACATCTTCCTTAGACTCCCGCACCTGCTACATCAGCCCCAGCTCTTGTTAGTTCTTGTACACCCCTATCTCACTCTTCTTGCCCCTTCAGATCTTCAGGTGGCCTGATGATCATAGCTCACTGCTGTTGCTAGATCTGTTATTCAATATCCCTAATTGGTTTCCATTAATTCTGTTAGCATCTTTGTAATTAGGGCCTTCAATACACTTTCCTCCATTACTCTGGTGGAACGTGCCATATGTTTCTCAATCACACAAAAGAGCTGACCTAGTTCTACTAAGATAACTAAGTCAAGTTGCAAAGAAAAGAAACTTGCCTTTTTTTAATGTTTTTATTTTATACGAGAGAGACAGACAGACAGACAGACAGACAGGAATGGGGGAGGGGCAGAGAGAGAGGGAGACACAGAATCCCAAGCAGGCTCCAGGCTCCGACCTCTGAGCTGTCAGCACAGAGCCAATGTGGAGCTCAAACTCACAAACCGCGAGATCATGACCTGACCCCAAGTCAGACACTTAACCGACTGATCCACCAGGTGCCCATTTTTTTTTTTAATTTGGGTTTAAACATCTGACTATAAGGCATCCTACAATGCAGATCAATGAATAACTAATCCCCCTGTTTCCAATCTAATTTTTTCTTCTTCATCTATAAAGCATGTGTGCTCCCAGAATGAATGCCCTGGAGGACAGGTTTACTCTATCTTGACCTCAGCTGTCTCAGAAATTTCTCCAGACTGAATCTTACACAGCTTTGCTCCCACAAAGGTTTTTATGAGACTCAGTAGGAGAAGAAATTATTGTATTTGCTCTATTTGCCTCACTGAAAATCTCTCCTCTTCCAATGTACCTTAAATTGAGACGTGCCATTTTGATTTTACTTTTTTCACATACTTTTAAAATATATATAAAACACTTATGAGGCATAAAATCTAATATTTTACAAATGTATTCTCTACAAAATTCTCATATTTACCCTTTTCCCCTTTGTCCTAATTCTATGTACTTCCTATTTGTATTAATTTTTCCTTAATCTTTACAGTATTTCTTAATGTAAAAATAAAGATACATAGAGATATTTTCTGAAAATATTGACATTTATACATAATTGTCTCTTTTTCTACTGTTTATTTATCTTTGAGGAAGAGAGAGAGCACAAGCGGTTGAGTGGCAGACAGAGAGGAAGACAGTATCCGAAGCAGGCTCCAGACTCAGAGTGTGTCTTTATCCATTCATCAGTTGATGGACATTTAAGCTCTTTCCATAATTTGGCTATTGTTGAGAGTGCTGCTATAAACATTGGGGTACAAGTGCCCCTATGCATCAGTACTCCTGTATCCCTTGGGTAAATTCTTAGCAGTGCTATTACTGGGTCATAAGGTAGATTTATTTTTAATTTTTTGAGGAACCTCCACACTGCTTTCCAGAGTAGCTGCACCAGTTTGCATTCCCACCAACAGCGCAAGAGGGTTCCCGTTTCTCCACATCCTCGCCAGCATCTATAGTCTCCTGATTTGTTCATTGTAGCCACTCTGACCGGCATGAGGTAATATCTCAGCGTGGTTTTGCTTTGTATTTCCCTGATGAGGAGAGACGTTGAGCATCTTTTCATGTGTCTGTTGGCCATCTGGATGTCTTCTTTAGAGAAGCGTCTATTCATGTTTTCTGCCCATTTCTTCACTGGATGATTTGTTTTTTGGATGTGGAGTTTGATGAGTTCTTTATACATTTTGGATACTAGCTCTTTGTCGAATATGTCATTTGCAAATATCTTTTCCCATTCTGTCGGTTGCCTTTTAGTTTTGTTGATTGTTTCCTTTGCAGTGCAGAAATGTTTAATCTTAATGAGGTCCCAATAGTTCATTTTTGCTTTTAATTCCCTGGCCTTTGGGGATGGGTCAAGTAAGAAATTTCTGCGGCTGAGGTCAGAGAGGTTTTTCCCTGCCTTCTCTCCAGGGTTTTGATGGTTTCCCGTCTCACATTCAGGTCCTTCATCCATTTTGAGTTTATTTTTGTAAACGGTGGAAAAAAGTGGTCTAGTTTCACCCTTCTGCATGTTTCTGTCCAGTTCTCCCAGCACCATTTGTTAAAGAGACTGTCTTTTTTCCATTGGATATTCTTTCCTGCTTTGTCAAAGATTAGTTGGCCATACTTTTGTGGGTCCATTTCTGGAGTCTCCAGTTTATTCCATTGGTCTGTGTGTCTGTTTTTGTGCCAATACCATGTCGTCTTGATGATTACAGCTTTGTGGTGGAGGCTAAAATCTGGGATTGTGATGCCTCCCACTTTGGTCTTCTTCAAAATTACTTTGGCTATTCGGAGTCTTTTGTGGTTCCATACAAAGTTTAGGATTGCTTGTTCTAGCTTTGAGAAGAATGCTGGTGCAATTTTGATTGGGATTGCACTGACTGTGTAGATAGCTTTGAGTACTATTGACATTTTAACAATATTTATTCTTTGACTCCATGAGCACAGAATGTTTTTTCCATTTCTTTGTATCTTCTTCAGTTTCCTTCATGAGCTTCCTATAGTTTTCAGCATACAGATCTTTTATATCTTTGGTTAGGTTTATTCCTAGGGATTTTATGATTCTTGGAGAAATTGTGAATGGGATCAGTTTCTTTATTTGTCTTTCTGTTGCTTCATTACTAGTGTTTAAGAATGCAACTGATTTCTGTACATTGATTTTGTATCCTGTGACTTTGCAGAATTCATGTATCAGTTCTAGCAAACTTTTGGTGGAGTCTATCAAGTTTTCCATGTGTAATATCACGTCATCTGCAAAAAAGCAAAAGCTTGACTTCATCTTTACAAATTTTGATGCTTCTGATTTCCTTTTGCTGTCTGATTGCTGATGCAAGAACTTCCAACACTATGTTAAACAACAGCGATGAGAGTGGACATCACTGTTGTGTTCCTGATTTGAGGGGGAAAGCTCTCAGTTTTTCCCCATTGAGGATGATACTAGCTGTGGGCTTTTCATAAATGGCTTTTATGATGTTTAAGTATGTTTCTAATATCCCGAGTTTCTCGAGGGTTATTATTAAGAAAGAATACTGAATTTTGTCAAATGCTTTTTCTGCATCGATTGACAGGATCATATGGTTCTTTACTTTTATTAATGTGATGTATCACACTGATTGATTTGTGAATTTTGAATCAGCCCTGCCACCCAGGAATGAATCCCACTTGATCCTGGTGAATAATTCTTTTTATATGCTGTTGAATTCAATTTGCTAGTATCTTGTTGAGAATTTTTGCATCCATATTCATCAGGGATATTGGCCTGTAGTTCTCTTTTTTTTACTGGGTCTCTGGTTTGGGAATCAAAGTAATGCTGGCTTCATAGAATGAGTCTGGAAGTTTTCCTTCCCTTTCTATTTTTTGGAACAGCTTGAGAAGGATAGGTATTATCTCTGCTTTAAATGTCTGGTAGAATTCCCCTGGGAAGCCATCTGGTCCTGGACTCTTACTTGTTGGGAGATTTTTGACAACTGATTCAATTTCTTCAATGGTGATGGGTGTGTTCAGCTTTTCTATTTCTTCCTGTTTGAGTTTTGGTAGTGTGTGGGTGTTTAGGAATTTGTCCATTTCTTCCAGGTTGTCCAGTTTGTTGGCAAACAATTTTCATAGTATTCCCTGATAATTGCTTGTATCTCTGAGGGATTGGTTGTAATAATTCCATTTTCATTCATGATTTTATCTATTTGGGTCCTCTCCCTTTTCTTTTTTGAGAAGCCTGGCTATAGGTATATTAATTTTGTTTATTTGGTCAAAAAACTAACTTTTGGTTTCACTGATCTGCTCTACAGTTTTTTTTTAGATCATATATTGTTTATTTCTGCTCTGATCTTTATTATTTCTCTTCTTCTGCTGGATTTAGGCAGTCTTTGCTGTTCTGCTTCTATTTCCTTTAGGTGTGCTGTTAGATTTTGTATTTGGGATTTTTCTTGTTTCTTGACATAGGCCTGGATTGCAATGTATTTTCCTCTCAGGACTGCCTTCGCTGCGTCCCAAAACATTTGGATTGCTGTATTTTCATTTTCATTTGTTTCCATATATTTTTTAATTTCTTCTCTAATTGCCTGGTTGACCCATTCATTCTTTAGTAGGGTGTTCTTTAACCTCCATGCTTTTGGAGGTTTTCCAGATTTTTTTCCTGTGGTTGATTTCAAGCTTCATAGCATTGTGTTCTGAAAGTATGCATGGTATGATCTCAATTCTTGCATACTTATAAAGGGCTGTTTTGTGACCCAGTATGTGATCTATCTTGGAGAAGGTTCCATGTGCACTTGAGAAGAAAGTATATTCTGTTGCTTGGGGATGCAGAGTTCTAAATATATCTGCCAAGTCCATCTGATCCAATGGAACATTCAGGGCCCTTGTTTCTTTATTGATCCTGTGTCTAGATGATCTATCCATTGCTTTAAGTGGGACATTAAAGTCCCCGGCAATTATCACATTCTTATCTATAAGGTTGCTTATATTTGTGAATAATTGTTTTATATATTTGGGGGCTTCTGTATTCGTTGCATAGACATTTATAATTGTTAGCTCTTCCTGATGGATAAACCCTATAATTATTATATAATGCCCTTCTTCATCTCTGGTTACAGCTTTTAATTTAAAGTCTAGTTTGTCTGATATAAGTATGGCTACTCCAGCTTTCTTTTGACTTCTAGTAGCATGATAGATAATTCTCCATCCCCTCACTTTCAATCTGAAGGTGTCCTCATGTCTAAAATGAGTCTCTGGTAGACAGCAAATAGATGGGTCTTGTTTTTTTATCCATTCTGATACCCTATGTCTTTTGCTAGGAGCATTTAGTCCATTACATTCAGTATTATTATTGAAAGATATGGGTTTAGAGTCATTGTGATGTCTGTAGGTTTCATACTCGTAGTGATGTCTCTGGTACTTTGTGGTCCTTGCAACATTTCACTCACAGAGTCCACCTTAGGATCTCTTGTAGGTTGGTTTAGTGGTGATGAATTCCTTCAGTTTTCGTTTGTTTGGGAAAACCTTTATCTCTCCTTCTATTCTGAATGACAGACTTTCTGGATAAAGGATCTTCGGCTGCATATTTTTTTCTGTTCATCACATTGAAGATTTCCTGCCATTCCTTTCTGGCCTGCCAAGTTTCAGTAGAGAGATCCGTCACAAGTCTTATTGGTCTCCCTTTATATGTTAGAGCATGTTTATCCCTAGCTGCTTTCAGAATTTTCTCTTTATCCTTGTATTTTGCCAGTTTCACTATGATATGTTGTGCAAAAAATTGATTCAAGTTATGTCTGAAGGGAGTTCTCTGTGCCTCTTGGATTTCAATGCCTTTTTCCTTCCCCAGATCAGGGAAGTTCTCAGCTATGATTTGTTCAAATACACCTTCAGCCCCTTTCTCTCTCTCTTCTTCTTCTGGAATTCCTATGATACGGGTATTGTTCCTTTTGATTGCATCACTTAGATCTTTAATTCTCCCCTCATACTCCTGGATTTTTTTTATCTCTAGTTTTCTCAGCTTTCTCTTTTTCCTTAATTTTACCTTCTAATTCACCTATTCTCTCTTCTGCCTCTTCAATCCTTACTATGGCTGCCTCCATTTTATTTTGTACCTCATTTATAGCATTTTTTAGCTCCTCATGACTATTTCGTAGTCCCTTGTTCCCTGTAGCAATAGATTCTCTGCTGTCCTCTATGCTTTTTTCAAGCCCAGCGATTAATTTTATGACTATTAGTCTAAATTCTTGTTCCGTTATATTGCTTAAATCGGTTTTGATCAATTTGTTATCTGTCCCTACTTCCTGGAGTTTCTTTTGAGGAGAATTCTTCCGTTTTGTCATTTTGGGTAGTCCCTGTGGTAGCTCCAAAATGCAGGGCACTACCCTTTCCTGTCCTGAGTAACTTGTGTGGTGGGCAGGGCGACAGTCAGACATGATGTCTGCCCCTAGCCCACTGCTGGAGCCACAGTCAGACTGGTGTGTACCTTATCTTCCCCTCTCCCAGGGGCAGGACTCACTGTGGAGTGGTGTGGCCCCTCTCTGGGCTGCTTGTACACTGCCAGGCTTGTGGTGCTAATTGATGGGATCTTGCCAAGGGCGTATTAGCCGGAGTGGATCCGCAAGGTGCACAGGGGCAGGAGGGGCAGGCCTAGCTAGCTTTGCCATCAGTGGTTCCCTGCAGGAGGGACCCTGCAGCACCAGGAGGGAGGCAGGCCCGTCAGAGGGATGAATCTACAGAAGCACAGTGTTGGGCAATTGCGAGGTGCAAGCAAGTTCAGTGATGGGAACTGGTTCCCTTTGGAATTTCGGTTGGGATATGGGAGAGGGAGATGGCGCTTGCCAGAACCTTTGTTCCCCGGTACAGAAGCACAGCGTTGGGTGTTTGTGCAGCACAAACAAGTTCCGTGATGGGAACTGGTTCCCTTTGGGATTTTGGCTGGGGGATGGGCGAGGGAGATGGGGCTGACCAGTGCCTTTGTTCCCTGCCAAGCTAAGCTCTATCCTTCCAGGGCTCAACAGCTCTCCCTCCTAAAGTCCTCTCACCCTCCCTGCTCTCCGAGAGCAGAGCTGTTGACTTTTAACATTCCAGATGTTAAGTCCTGCTGGCTGTCAGAACACACTCCGTCTGGCCCCTCCACACTTGCAAGCCAGACTTGGGGGCTCTGCCTTGCTGGGCGGGCTGCCCCTCTACTGCCCCAGCTCCCTCCCGCCAGTCCGTTTAGTGCACAACACCTCTCTG
The DNA here is from genome assembly GCF_018350195.1 of Panthera tigris. Classification (NCBI taxonomy): domain Eukaryota; kingdom Metazoa; phylum Chordata; class Mammalia; order Carnivora; family Felidae; genus Panthera; species Panthera tigris. The sequence goes on from NC_056663.1 coordinate 90,169,194, forward strand.
CCCTTCCTACCCTCTTCCATGGCCTCTTGTCTATGCTCGGCTCCAGAGAGTCTGTTCTGCTAGTCTTCTGGTGGTTTTCTGGGTTATTTAGGCAGATGTGGCTGGAATCTAAGCGATCAGCAGGAAGTGGTGAGCTCAGCGTCCTCCTACCCCATCATCTTCTCTCCATATTTGACTTTTTTTTTTTATGTTATAGTCTGTAGTCCATTATGTAAAGATGTATCATATTTAATTTAACCATTTCTTTATTAATTGGTTATCAGGCTGTTTACAATATTTTCTGTTACAAAACAAATCTATATTTACAGGGGCATACACTCAAGGTAGATTATCACAAGTAGGATTTGCTGTGATAAATTGTAAGTTGTTATACAGAAACAGAAAGATAATCTTGGTAGATGTAAAATTCGTCTCTGCAGGAGTTGTAGAATTTTGAACTCCTCCTGTAGAAATTTGAACTCCTCTGACAATAAAGTGTTCTGTCCAATTTATGGATTTGTGCCAACATGATAAGTAAGAACTCATATTTCAGAGTATCAATTTGCATTTCTTTTGTTATGAATGAGTTTGAGTATTTTTCATAATTTAATGTCTTAAGAATATCATGAATAGGCCAATAATTAAAAAATAAAACATACATAAAAAGTCTTTAAATTGGTGGTTATATTAATTCATGTCACGTTAAGATTTTCATGATATATTGTTAGGTGATAAAATCTTGTAAGAAAAATAAATCTTTTATTTTAATAGAAAAACAGAGTGTTAGAATTGATATCCTTGACCTTGATTATTTTTCTAAAGATTTGGAATTTAAACTATGTCATATTTTAGTGTTCTGCTATTTTTTTTTAATTTTTAAATGTTTATTTACTTTTGAGAGAGAGGCGGAGTGGGAGTCAGGGAGGGGCAGAGAGAGAGAGACACAGAATCCAAAGCAGGCTCCAGGCTCTGACTGTCAGCACAGACCCCAAAGCGGGTCTCGAACTCACAGACCGCAAGATCATGACCTGAGCCAAAGTTAGATGCTTAACTGAGTAAGCCACCCATAAGCCACATATTAATTATTTTAAAAATCATTTTACTTTACATCTTTAGAAAACATGACCATAAACATCGACTAAACTTTAAGAATTTTTTTCTAGAATTAATCAACAATATGCTAAAGTTTGTACTATACACTGTCTTGTTATTTTTTTCCAATTTGCTTCTGAAGTGTTTAGAAACATGAATTACTAGTTTAACAATTGTATTTTAAATTTTTCTTCTAAGCTTCTTGAAAGTAGGGTTAACCTGTTTCTATTTGTTTCCTTAGAGCCTAGCTAAATATGTCAAAAATAGATACTCAATAAAAATACTGAAGTGAAGGAATCAATACCATAAAAAACACATAAATTGCATTAAATCATTAAATCATTCCAACTTCTCCTACTGATTATAAACCACTAAAGATTAGATAGCATTGCTTTCACATATAAGATTTTTTTAAAAAGCTAACTCAGTAAATTCTATGTGTCAAATACAAATATATTATTTTTACAAAATAATTATTTACAAAAATATATTTACAAAAATAAATTATCTTTAAACACATTTTTGACCAGTTTCTATAATCTGATTTTGTACTGGAAACTGGACATATACATTGAACAACACAGATGTGGTCTTTGCCTTCTTAGAAGTTAAGCTCCGTAAAAAAAAATATATAATGAACAAGTAAAAGGCTAATCACAAAAAATTCAAATGTGGTAAAGAAAACTAATGCTTTAAATTAAAACAACACAAATGTAGATAATTTAGATTTGATGGATCATGAAGGCCTTTGAATTTGAGGATGGTATGTTACACAGCAATGTTTAACTGATGCAAACATTATTTGAAAAGTCCAACACAATTGCTAATTTCTTTTGAGTTTTCTTACAAAAAAATAAAGTGAACAAACATACAAATTTAGGAATGAAAAGAAGGCATAGCTGAAAATTCAGAAAGGTTCAAATTGTTTATTATGTAATACATGTCAATTTAAATGCAATACATTTTAAAAAAATAGATGTAATAATCTTCCAGCAAAATATAAATTGCCCAAAAACAGCCAGCAGAAAATAATTTTAAAAAATTTACAATAACAGAGTTTTAAAAAGGATTGAGAACTATTAAAACTTGTGGTAGGAATAGTTTTTTTCCAATTTCTACTTAATTATAAAGAACTGATAGGCCCAAAGTTATTTATACTTTTCTTGATCGGAGGGAGAGATCAAATTCTCCTTTTAAACATGCTTTCAAGTAAGCACGGCTATAATCTTTTAAAAAATTACAAAAGGATAAAAAAAAATCATAGGTTGTTTCACTAATGAATATTGATATAAAATTCTAGGTAAAATATTATCCATATGAGCCATCAATGAATACAAAGAACTATCTTTTTTTTTAAATTTTTTTAAACGTTTATTTATTTTTGAGACAGAGAGAGACAGAGCACAAATGGGGGAGAGTCAGAGAGAGGGAGACACAGAATCTGAAACAGGCTCCAGGCTTTGAGCTGTCAGCACAGAGCCTGACGCGGGGCTCGAACTCACGGACTGCGAGATCATGACCTGAGCCGAAGTCGGCCGCTTAACTGACTGAGCCATCCAGGCGCCCCACAAAGAACTATCTTTATGAATACAGAGTATTCGTTCTAGGAATCCAAGGTGTTTTAATATTAGGAAAAATCAAAATTATTGTAGTAAATACACACATACACACACACACAAACACATATCATATAAATGTTAAAAATTCTTGATAAAATAAAAATTAAAAAAAATCAATGTATTTTATTAATAAGGAAAACCTAAAAATTATAATCATGATGAGATGTAAAAGTGAAAATAAATCTTTAAACATTTAGAAGCAAATTCAGCAAGAAAGAGAAATATTAAGAAAACTAAAATCTTATGGATGTCCTTAAAGAGTTTCAGAGTAAGTAAACAATATAGTTTGTCTCGGTAACGGAGTTTTTAAAACAGAAAATTGCCAAATTTTCCAAATATGTGTCTGTATATATATATTTGTGTAGATTTATCTCAATTATAATTATAACTCATAATATAGATTTATTTTGTTTTATTTGTTTTTAATTGTGTTTTGCCTCCATTTTGAAGGCCTGGCTACAGTCAGGTCAATTCTCCTTCGGAAACAGCTAGTTAGATCCACATGCCAACCACTTCCCTTATCAGGTTCTCACAATCAAGAGGCCACAATACTCTGGCCCTAACTGCCCAGGTTTCTGTACTAAACAACTAAAGATGGCCTCTATGCCGAGAACATAATTATTAAAATCAGGCAATTTGAAGGACTGCTTTAGTTCTGTAAGTACAAACCTCATTTTTGGAGGTGGATTGGGACGATAGGGTGAGATACATACAACTGCCTGGGGAGGCAAGCTACAAGGGCTCTTTACCCCTTTCAGGATAGGGTATGAGCTATCAAATGGAGACATAGTAAAAATCATGTAGGGGCGTCTGGGTGGCTCCGTGGGTGAAGCTGCCCATCAGCTCACATCATGATCTCACAGTTTCTCACAGTTTGTGACTTCCAGACCACGTGGGGCTCAGGGCTGGTAGTATAGACCCTACTTAGTACAGAGCCTGCTTGGGATTCTGTCTATCTGTCCCTTTTTTGTGCGCACTCCCTTTCTCCCTCTCAAAAACAAACAAAAACTTAAAAACAACAACAACAACAACAAAACATGCTGTGAGGTGGCTAGAAGTCCAAAAAGAGGGGTGGTGTGGGAACACCCACAGGGTGAGAAAGGGCAAGGCTGCAGCACAGGGTGTTTTCAATGGCCAATGGCCAACCTTAGGTTGTAAACCCAGTGGGATGCTGGATGGTGCATGGATGCACCATGGAAGCCCATACCTCAGGGTTCACAAGGGACATATACCCATGGTAAGTCTGTGGCACAGTGAAGGGGATAATACGAACCCAATTTAACCTGGGGTTCCTTAAAGCATACACCCATTGCCAGGGGGGACGTTTTAAACACTGACAAAAATGATTTGAAGCCATCTAGGGGAAAAAATACATAAATGTGTTCTGGGTGAAGAGAACCTCTCCCCCTCCCTGCCCCCACATCAAAGCATTTTCAGTGATGAGGAGAAGAAGAAGAAAGAGAAGAGTTTAAAAACACCTAGTTGTAGATTGAATAAAAAATGAAAAAAAAACCATATTCAACTATTTATATATCATTATTAAAATAAATTTCCATAATTTTACCCAAGTAGAAATCCAAAATTTACTAAAACAATTTTAGTAAAAGGTAAAAATGGTGCTGATGTATTTGTTTTTTGTGCTACCACATAGGTCTTAAATTACCTTTAACATTTGCTGTGATGTACCAATTTGTAAAACTTCATGTACTTAATTAATACCGGTGCTTAAGTTACAGTTGGAGTTGGAGTTACACTAAATTTAAACATTATACCCCTACAATCCTAGGAAAGTAACTGAATATAAAGAAAAAATAGATGAACTTCACTTTATAGCCTTGACTTAATTTTCCATAGTCATAGCACCCATTGCCTTAAAATATTCCATAGTAAGCATAGAAACTCTGACACAATGCATAATAAATTAAAATTTAATTAAATCTTTGACACTTCCAAAGTGGCTTGACAAAATAGAACCCCACAAACCCCCAGTTAAAAAGGTTAATATGGTCTAATACACGCTAAAACAAAGTCTTCAAAAATTAACTTATTATTTAGGACCTCATTAATAAACAAGTTACTTTCTCTTCTACTTTATCACTTCACAAGCCATTTTTTTTCATGTTCTTAAACCTAAAATACAAGAATAATATTGATAATAATGACAAATACTAGTTATGCTTCATGGTAGTTTATTACAACCTTAACGCTCTGGTCTCATCCATTAAAGGCCCCACACCAAATAACTCAATATTATTAAAATTATTAACTCTAATAAATAACATAAATATTTTGCATTTATACATTTGTCTAATATGTTATATTCAATATCTACCCCAAACAGCCTTTTTCATCCATAGTTTACTTTCACCTTTGAAAAGACAATGTACACCTTTACTAGGCTACCCTTAGGAGATCTCAAGAAGTTTGCCGTCACACAAAATCTTTTCAGATAAGATCTTAACTACCTTCATCTTCCTATGGGAGCAAAGGTATGACATTATATTGACGACACTCTTTTCTAAGAAAGATTTGTCTGACAAACTCATTAAAGACATATTTAGTCCTTTTTGAGTTCTAGAGGCAGTGTATTATTCAATTTTACTTAATCTCACTGATGGTGCTAAATACAAATCAGCCCACTTAAAATGGCATCTTCTTCAGTAGAGGCTCTAAAATATGTCCAAATTAAAATTAGGGTCTCACACTGGGTGCTTCAGTCGGTTAAGCGTCCGACTTAGGTTCAGGTCATGATCTTGCCGTTTGTGAGTTTGAGTGCCATGTGGGAATCTGTGCTGACAGCTCAGAGCCTGGAGCCTGCTTTGGATTCCGTGTCTCCCCCTCTCTCTGCCCCTCCTTCACGCACACTCTCTCAAAAATAAATAAACATTATTTTTTTTTAAATTAACTCCTGTTAGTACCCTTGGAGACTCTATTGTAAGCTCTGGCAAGCACTTCTCATGCCTCTTAGACTTTCTGGGTCAACTGTGTTGGCCAGAAGTTTCCCATGAGCTTCTAATACAAATAACCATTTCACTAGTCCCCATGCTATACACCATTGGAGCAGCAGTTACTGGTCACATACTAAGCTTTTTTAAAAAATGGAGGCTCTCACAGACCCTAAGCCTTTAAGCCTCCCTACATACTTGCCCATTATGTATTGGGTCATGAAAGCAGCACCCTATTTGCTGGACATGGCTACCAAAGCCTCCTTGATATAAGATAGAGTCAACTTCAGGCCATCTGCCATATTCTACCTGTAGGCAGTGCCCTGACTCCACTGTCCTCAGTTTCCTGCCAGATGCCACAGTGGGAAAGTACCCCTTTCCAAGATCCTTGTTTACCTAGGGGAGTACCTTGATCAGCTGAGTGAGCAATAATGAGAGTTCATAGACTCTATGGATGGCATTGCCACCATCATAAGTGATGGAACTCAGTAGAATGTTACAACTTGCCATCCCCTTACCAAAATGTACTTAATAAAAGACCCTGGGGTGAAGCCAACTGGCCAAATTTAAGACAGTCATCTCAACTCTAGATGCTTTGGCCAACAAATGGCCTCATTTATACATCTTCACAAATGTGGGGCATTTCCTAAGAGTTGTCTCCTGCAGAGTAAATAACCTAGTCGGATGCTTAACCAACTGAGCCACCCAGGCATCCCTAGATTTTTGATATCTTCCTTACCACATATGACTAGATGCCAGATAAATGGTACATACTTTCCTGAGATCCATTAATCATAAATTGTCCTATGGTCCTAGCACCTACCCGTTTGCTGTGATACCCATTTGAGCCTAAATTTCTACCACCTAAAACACCTTCCTTAATACTTAGGTTATAAAATATAGATAATTAATCTGTGTTCTTCCTTTGATCCCCTCCAAAATATTAAAATTACCCCTCCAGGACCATTCCAATTGTGTGAACTAATAAAAAAAAGAATAAAGAACAGTTTAAAAATTTAAAAAAACTCCATTAAGTAAATTAAAAACCACATTCAGAGAAAATTTTAAAAAGCCAACATCATATCTAATAATGATAAACTTTACAACTCATCCTTGGTAATAATTCATGTCAGAAAAAAATAAGTATCAGACAAAAACCTTTCAAGTGCAGCTGTGTACTCTTCTGTTGATTGTTGGTCTTATTATTACTGGTCTGGATGCTTTCATTGGTTTGAAACTCAAGGATTTAACTCTCCAGTAAGCCATCATTTCAGCCAAACATGACAAATGTTGAAGCCTCCATGCCATCGAGTTTGGTTCATATAAGCCTTTCAGGCCAAAAGCTCTCTGACTTGCCCATTGCTATATAAGAGTATAAGAGTGTCAATTAAATACTGCACTGAGGATATCATTGGCAAACATGGCAAGATGAGCATCAGTGGGATTTTAAGGCATGAATTCTATTCAGTGTGTAGAGTAATTAATGTATCAAGAGTATACAGAGTCAGGGGCGACTGGGTGACTCAGTTGGTTAGGCATCCAACTCTTGCTTTTGGCTCAGGTCGTGATCTCACTCTTTGTGACTTCATGCCCCACATCAGGCCCTGAGTTTACAGAGTCAGCAAATGTTTAATCTTTTGAGCATCTTACAGAAAGGTTAACATTTGGAGAATAACTTGTGCTAAACAAAGAGGTTTTTTTGAAAAGAGACAATATTAAGTATGAATGTAGTTAGAAATGATTGCATAAATTGTGGGGGCAGATGATGTGGGAGAAACAAGAATTAATGGTAGAAGCAGGGTTCTGTGGAAAGAAAGAAGGATGATGTGCAGAGTGGTGATCCTATGTGAGGAAAATGATTTTGAGAAGGAGAAAGCCATTTCCTCCATTCTAAGAGAAGAAAGAAGTGTATGTAGATGCCTGTCTGTAACTAGACTGATGGTAGAAAAGTGAAAAACACATGAAGAATTTTAATTTATTAAAGACTAAAGTAACACATTAGCTAGACATGTATGTGTATGGAGTTTGAGATTAAAGAAGTAGGATAAATGGGGAAGCACCCACAGTATAAGTTTGCCATTTGGAAAGTGAACAAGAAATCTAAAAAAAGAAAAAAAAAAGAAAGAAAGAAAGAAAGAAAGAAAGAAAGAAAGAAAGAAAGAAAGAAAGAAAGTTCTAAAAAGCCTGAAACTAGTAAGGAAATTCCAATCCCAATGGAAATATGCATATTTGTATACACAGGTATCACTCAAAAATCTATATCATTCCTATTAAATGACTTTATGAAATGACTTAGTGAGATGGAGTAGGAAACGCTTTCAGTGCTAAACATTGATTTTTGTTCAAGCAGACCTGTTGTAGCCATATGGAATAAGTACAAAGTTAGAAATTTGATTTTGTACATGCTATAGGTGTAGAGACAAAAGTTAAGAAACGGGTGTGGCATGATTGAATAGTTTTAAATTGTCAAGTAGTTAACGTTAAGATATGTATGTACCATACCTATGAGATAAGTATCCAAAAGTTTGAATAAAGGAAGTTTTAGCTATAATAAAATTTGTCATTTTTCATCATGAAAAAATGCTAAAGTCTTCAAGTCTTTTTCATTGTGAGGAATGTTCCATGTGATTTTTACTTCAGAAAGTTAAATCTTTGAATATGCAGATCTGATTTGCATTAAAATACAGTTATCTGCATTGCTATTTTTGCCAGTCTTAACTGTCAAAAGTGCATCATACTAAATGGCTATTGTTTTTAATTATAATTTTAGTGCATAAGCTTTGTGTAATTTTAATATAATTATACCCCTGATATCTAATGTCCAATACTAGATTTTTATGGTAATTGTGGATCAACTTATACTAATACAATTACACAAGTTGACATAGAAATGATTTTATAAGATTGTAATTTATTTTCAAATGGTAGGGAATCTATGGGAAACAATTAGGGATTGTTAGGAATTAGAGATAACCTAAATTCAAAGGAACGCGAGATAAATTAGACTGCTAACAAGTAGAAATTATTTAGCTCCCTATGAAGGACTTTTCAAAGTATACTTGCAACAAACTGGAATTCACGCAGGATTGTTACCTTGAGAGCATAAAAGTATGAATTCAATATGGCATTAACGTACAGGTTATTGAGTTAACAAAATCACTACTGTATAGAGAATATGTGTAAAACACGTATTAATGGAAGTATTTATTCTGTAAATAGGTTTTACATACATGACATAAAAGGCAATTTTTTTTCAGGAAATATAAAGTTGATGTGATCTCTGTAATAAACTCTCTTAAACCTCCTGTGACTTTGAACTTCGTTACATTTCTTTAAGCATGTGACTCATTCATCAAATATTTTTTGAGCATCTACTATATGACAGTAACTGCAGGCGCAAGGGATATAGTGGTGAACAGAAGAGACAACTTGCCTTTCTTCATGGACCTCGTAATCTAGTGTGCCATTCAGAAGATGAAAAAATACATGTCTCAGGTGATGACAAGTGATAGGAGAATTAAGGAAATTCTAAAGGGAATAGGGAGTGACATCGGAGTATATCAATCAAATACTTAACATTGTGCCAGCGAAACTGCACAGAGATTGAAACTATTGGCAGCAAATCAGGGTTTGTCATATATCGAAATTACTGCATTGCCTCATTAACTGAATGGTTGGACAGTGAAAAGAAGGTAGGTCGAAGAAGGAAAAAACTACTGAACTAGACTCTTGCAAATGAACAATCAATATTCAAAGGTCATTTAATCTATTCCTGCAGCTGATTCTCCCATGATCCTGATAGTCTCAACAACTATTATCATTTTATAATATTTAAGTAAGTAAAAGCTACATATTTTGTACAATTTACCCTAAATCATGATAGAATGAATCCTCCCTTTAGTCTCAATATGCATGCTAAATGATAAATATATTGAAAGCAGTTTTATAGCATTTTGGCTATTCTGCCCAATGTATGTGTTTAAAATACATTACTTTACACATAAAATCTTCCCGCTTCATCAGCTAGACAAATGAGAATTGATTATTAGCATCACATACATTTAGGAAAAAAATATTTAAAGATAAGATCAGGTAAATTTATGTTAAAGTGATAAAATCTGTAAGAAATTGTCATGAATTGATTTATGAAGCAACATTTTTTCCTTGTATTACAAACACAAATATATTATTATTTCTGGGTAGGGAAAGTGGGGATGAGGGAAGAAGGTTGGAAAAGGAAGACAATCATTTTTTCTTTAATATTATTATGGGAAGTAATTTGTGTTCCTACTACCTTTTATCTTGAGAAATAAAAGGAATTATTTGACTATAAAATGATTAGCTATTGAATTCCATTTAATTATACCCTTCTTAAGGGAACTCACATTATGATTTGGACATTTTTCTTTTTATTAAGGTTTTGGTAAATGTGATATATATAAAATCTTCCTGTCTCTTCTTATAAATAGTGTGTGGCAGGCAGAAAAGTTGCCCACCAAAGATGTTCACATCCTAATTACCCAAACCCGTGAGTATATTACTCTGCATGGCAAAACTGACTGTGTAGATGTGTTTATTTCCTTTTTAATTTTTTTAATGTTTATTTATTTACTAGAGGGAGCACAAGCAGGGGAGAGACAGACTGGGAGAGGGAGACACAGAATCCAAAGCAGGCTCGACGCTCTGAGCTGTCAGCGCAGAACCAGACGTGGGGCTCGAACTCACAAACCATGAGATATGACCTGATCCAAAGTCAGATGCTTAACCGATTGAGTCACTCAGATGCTCCTATAGATGTGTTTAAATTAAGGACTTTGAGCAGGGGATCATCCTGGTTTATCTATTTGGGCCTGATCTAATCACATGAATCTTTAAAAGTTGAGGATAGAAACTTAACAGAAGACCATGGAGGAGGAGAAGGGGGAAAAAAGTTACAAACAGAAAGGGAGGGAGGCAAACCATAAGAGACTCTTAAATACAGAGAACAAACTGAGGGTTAATGGGGGTGGGGGAGAGGGGAAAGTGGGTGATTGGCATTGAGGAGGGCACTTGTTGGAATGAGCATTGGGTGTTGTATGGAAACCAATTTGACAATAAAGTATATAAAAAAAAAAAAAGCTGAGGACATTTTGGTCGTGGTCAAGAGGGACATATGACCATAGAAGAATCATCAGAGAGATACAACCTTGCTGCTGTTGACAATAGAAGAAGAAAGCCATGGGTCAGAGAATGCAGGTGGTTTCTAGATGCTAGAAAAGGCAAGAACACCGAATCTCTCAAGTCTCTCCAGAAAAGAACATAGCCCTATTGACGCCATCATTTTAGCTTTGCCTGACCTGTACCTGACTTCTAACCTTAGAGGAGCTAACAAGTTTGAGTTGTTTTAACCCACTAAGTTAGTGATAATTTGTTGTCACGGCAATAGGAAAATAGTACATTTTATTGGAGGCATTTTATATGTTTTCCATTCCTTTAGGAATATGGATACAAGGAATAGAAGAAAAATACTTAGTAAAAGATACAATAGTTTCTATAGAAATAATAGGAATTTATTTCAAAATTAATATATTTTTTCCTATTTCTTCATGAATCTTTCCAAATAAAAAAAAACATAACCATAAAAAAGCATATAAACACATATTTTGGTACAATTACACCAGAGGAAACAAATATATTTTCATTCAGTGTCATAAACGGGTAGTAGATGGTTCATTAACTGTATTATAGAAAATGATCTAGTATGCAATATCAGTGTTTGTTGTTTTACAATTAATGGATTGGGTTAAAAATCCAATGAAATATTTTTTGAGATGTCCCTTTCATACATTTTCATTGTGTTATTAAATTTATCACGAACTATAAGAATGATGAAATTTACACTAGACCTAAGCAAACAAGATAAGGAGACAAGCTAAATTAATAGCTATGTGTTGAAATTCCACATAATACCATTTATTTTCTAGTTAACTACTCAAGTATACTTATTTGTTAATCCAAGTTAAAATAGACAATTATTATGTATTTAATTCCTCGCTGATATTCCTTTTAATTTGCCCTATGGAAATGGAAAATTCTTAGTGAATATGAATACAGCTCTGAAGCAATAATTCTTCATTATGCAGTGGAATATTATCTATAAAAGAAAAGACTCATAAATTTGGACTCCCCCAATCCCAAGCTAGGAAGTAACTGACCCTTAGTAACATGGTACTCAGGCAAAAGTCATTCAGCTGGTGAGTGTGGGAGGGAAAAAGAGGACATTTAGAGAAATGGAAAGGGTGAGGTATTGTGGTTGGATAAAGGCTTGCAGAATATCTAGAAGAAAGCATGTAATTGACAAGAATTAATTTACATCATTTAAGAGAGATTTTCTGAGCAAGGCACCAGTAAAAATTGCTAAGGGATGGAAGTATAAAAATGTCAAATGAAACCAAAAAACGTAAAATAGGCAGATGCTTATATACGTCGGCAAAGTGCAGTTTCAAACCAAAACTGAAAAAAGTAAGCATGGACAGAAACAAATTAGAAGATTTCTTGGTATGGATCAATCTGTGGCATGAAAAAAAATTAAAATGCAAAAGCATCAACTCAAATTTTTTGGTAATTTCAAGTTAAGCCAGGAATCAACAAGCCATGAGCCTATATACCTCCATTTTCTCTGTATGAATATGGGTCAATGACATTATAAATTATACATACTGGATAGAATTAATGAAAGAAAAGAATTCCTGTCAAATTCTGTGGTAGTGAAAGGAGTTGCTAACAATAAGAAATAATCCTATACCAATCTTTCAGGGTACCTTACTAACTATCCCAGTAATAAAGCATTTTCTCAGGTATTTGTAACAATGCCTCAAAATCTGATGTAAATTTGTTAAATTTCTGCTCATTTTTAATGCTTTGTTTTACTTTTAGTACCTACTGATTCAGACTTGGGACTGTTTTTGAAGTTAGGCAAGTATTGTTTGTCTTGATGTCAGTAGCTGTTCCAGACTTAACTCAGCTCCATAGACGCAAGGAACAAAGAGAGAATCAGAGTAGATACTTTAATAAAAGAGGTTCTCTGTATACAAGTAAGGTGTAAATATACAGAAGAATATCAGAAATATAAAAGAAATGTCAAGCCAGATAGAACAACTTTTTGATGTAGGTATCACAGATCAAATCTTTGTTGGAGAAAGTGTTGATGAAATGTCTCCAAATCCTCAAGAAAAACATATCTGTTCACTCACAGATTTATTAATAAAAGTTCCTTGATATCAACTCTATATTTCCAACAAGCTTTCTACAGTATGACAAACAACCTGTAGGTTTTATAACTCTTCTGGGTTTAGGTTATGTGATTCTCTTGAAAATAAGTATAAGCATAGTATATTTTAAACTATACTGTTGGATTTTCTTAAAATTATGGTGTAACTCTTGTATAATATCTTAGTCTTGGTGAGATATACTGTAAGAAGCATTTATTCCGTGTAGTTATGTTTTAAAGAAAACATCAGTCTGTCAAAACATAAGCTAGAGAATACTGAGGTCCCATTTCCTCTGGTTCTTAATCACATCAGACCTGAGCGCCTTAACATAACCACTCATTTTTTCCACCATCAATTCTCTTGTCCCTCTCTGGTTTCAATATGTTGCTGGAAAAAGTTGGAAACAAATACAAATTATTTGGTTAAATCCTACCTTTCTACTCTGCACCTGACTGACTTTAATTTTATTCATGCTGACAGCACTTTAAAGTATTTAGTAATAATTCTAGTGGACGTGTATTCCTGCAATTAATCCCAGTATATTATCCAAGTTCATTTGCTTCTCACGCTCTTACACTTACTTCATACTTTTCTCTCTCTCCTTAAATTTTTAATATCTCCATCCTCTCTCTTATTTGATTAATCTGCTTTCTATTTCATTGAGAAAAACAGAGGCAATCACAAGAGAATGTCTGTACAATTTATCCGAAAAAAAAAATCCCACAACAACTCTCCACTGTTGGAAGTAAATACCATAGTCCTGTTAATGACACACCATTTCATATATATTGAGCCTGTTACTCCATTTTTTCTATCATTTCATCTATGACTATCCCCCCTTTTCTCCAGCCAAGGCATCATTGATGATCCATGAAAACATCAAGTATTTGACTATGCAGATATCTGAAAAGTTTTGCTTAGAAAATCCCCAAATATCTGCATGGTCAAATGTCTCCTTATCATTGAGGACCTGCCTGGCCATCCTCTTTTCAAGGAGCACCTCTAACACAGACCCTTCCTTTCTTTTTGCCCAGTCAGATGTTTCTCTATAGCATTTGCCCTCTCTACCCAACTATTAAATGAGTTAGTTTACATACAGCACATACAGTAGTTGTCATGGATCAGAAACTTTATGAGTGTTGCCTACAATTATCATTATCATTATTATTAACATTATTATTATGTTATAATAATAATAATACTATTATTCAAAACACCTTTATTTTCCTCTATATTCTAGTGTAAATTTGATAAAGGCAAGGCAGTTCATTGTGCTCACTGCTGTTTATCACCAGTATCTAGCAAAATGTGTGGTATATCATATGGGCTTGATCAGCGTTTGTGGCAATATAACTAAATATTTATATGCTTTTATATGCTTTTAGAGATTTTCTACTAATTTATTATTCTTCAAGTGAGAGAATCTTATTCAAAACCTAGTTGAAAATAGCCATTTTCTATCTCAAGTTTTATGTGATGGATGTGTCTCTATATATTCTTAAGAAGTATGTATATTTTTAAATACTTATAAGGTCCTATGAATAGGAACTATAATCTGCTGCCCCAAGCTTGAAGAGTCAAATATTTTATTTCTAATCTCTTTTTGAGCTAAGTGCTAGAGAACACTTTTTAGAAATGATTCTGTCACATATTAACTAGTGGCTGGTCCACATTAGACTCATGAAATTAGTTCTTTAGTCTATGTCTCTGTCTTTCAAAGTCCTGTTTAATAAACAGCAGGTAGGAAAAGCAATTTATCTTCATAGATTTATTTCAAATATTATGCTTGAATCATGCATTCATTATATCACTTCTCATATAGTAATATAGTTAATTATTTAATCATCTGTCTTTTCAATTAGAGATCAAACTACTTCAATCTATAACACAATGCCTAGAACACAGAAGGTGTTATTTTTTGTTGAATCAATTGCATCTACTCACATCTATCAATTATTCAATAAATGAAAGCTTTTCCTATGTTCACATACATATGTTATCTACTGGAAAACTTTTTGACAGTTCCCCAGTGTTCATTTGTGTTCTGAATATTTACTTTTCTATATACATGATTTTTATTTTAGTAAGAAGAGTTCACTTATACAGAAATAATTCTATGTATGTATAGATATACTACCTAAATATAAAATTAGAAGCACCATAATGCCATGTCCGTGTGTAAAATATAAACTATTATATACTAATATTCATGTTAATATATATGAAAGTTACTGTAATAGTGGGAAAGGCTAAAAGTAAACTATATTTGAAATATAGACAATGGAGTTTTTGATTCCCATAAAAATCCTGGAGTAACATCTGAATTTAAGGTGCATTTTGAATGTGAGAAAGCTTCCCACTAGATCACAGGGGGGTGTATTAATTTGAACAACTATTCTATCTTTTTCTTTTTTAATTACCATGCAAAACCCTTCCTGCACATGGTACAGATTTCAGCACTTTTTTTTTTTCTGGTGCCTATAGAGAGTAATAAGTGTGTGAGGCATCACCTGGTCCCTTTATACCACAGCAACAGTTTGCTAACCGTAAGGATCTGGAGTGGGGCCTCTGGTCAGGGCTGTGGGTACTCCTCCAGTCCTCAGCTGCTCGGTGTGTGAGATAGTTGTTGGATCCCAGAGGTGCCAAGACTCTGCAAGGGGGTGTCTGACTGACATGAAGATAGTTGAGTCTGTCAGCCTCCCACTCAGCAACCCACAAAACTTCCTGGAAAGCAGACATCTAGTAAAAATTTTAGGATTTTGCTGTAGGCATATATGATTTCCTTGCTGAATTTTCCCCCAGGACAGAAAAATTGTGGTGCTCAATGGAGTGCTGAGGTTAAATTTTAAAATATTACTTAGTATGAAGTGGTCCCTCGATTTGGTTCAAAATATGTATCCAAATATGTTTCCTCCGTTAAGAATGATGGCTTAAGACCCATCAAAGCAGACCATAATGTCATTTTGTTTATAGCTGAAATGTTTTAATAAACAAAAGTTTTGTTATAGCATGGATTTATAGCTTTTTCCTAATTAGATATTTAGAGAATGGCCTAAATTCAGCAGAGAAAGATCTACATATATAAATTTATCTTCTAGTGAAAGCAATTGGGATTTCCTTAAGGGATTCACTGCTTATGCAAACTGAAAAAAGGATTCTTATAGACAATCTTCCTGTGAAGTTATAAATCTTTTAGAGCAGTCTAAGAGGAAGATTCTCTGGATTCTACTCTCAAGTAAACATCTAATCATAGATGCTAAAAGGGAAAAAAAAAAAAAAAAAAAAAAGAGCGCCTGGGTGGTTCAGTCAGCTAAGCATCCAACTCTTGATTTCAGCTCAGGTCATGATTTCACACTTCATGGGATCGAGCCCATGTGAGGCTCTGTGCCAACTGCATGGAGCCTGCTTGCGGTCCTCTCTCTCTGTCCCTCTCCTGCTCATGCTGTCTCCCTTTCTCAAGATAAATAAATAAATTTAAAAATAAATACATTTTAAAAAAGGGGGGAAAAAAAGAAAAGTAGCTCTTTTAGCTGCTGGGCTGTTTTTCTCTATTGCAGCACTATTCACAATATCCAAAGGTGGAAACAACCCCAATATCCATCCACAGATGAATGGGTAAAGAAAAATTAGTATATAGATACAATGGAATTGTATCCAGCCTTTAAAAAGGATATTCTGCAGTATGTGTCAATATGGATGAAACTTAAGTTTAAGTGGTCAAATACAGCAGGATTCCACTATAGAAGGAAACTAAAATAGTCAAAATCAGAGGGTCAAATCGTGTGACTTCCAAGGGCTTGGGGGAGATGGAAACTGGGAATTACTAATCAAGGAGTATAAAGTTTGTTTTGCAAGATGAATAAGTTCTAGGCATCCACTGTATAACATTGTTCCTCTGGTTAACAACGCTGTATGGTACATTCAGAATTTGTCAGGTAGGTAGGCCTTATGTTAAGTTTCCTTACCACAATAAAATACAATTTAGAAAGGAGAAAAACAATACCTTTATCTAGAACTTGACAAAGTTTGATTATGGATTACAAGAAAAAGACCATTTCAGGTCAAGAAGGTACTTCCTATATCCTTTTTGGGTAGTAAAATTTACAGAGTAAAATTACTGTTTCAAGTTTATAGGCATTGGGATGCTTTTAGCATTTATCCACTAGGCATTGGGATGCTTTTAGCATTTATCCACCCAGTGGGAAAATCAGAGGTTTTCAGGATATGCATTTTTAAAATCACATGAGCTCTGGCATACTAGAAATATGGCGCCAACTAGCCCATCAGTTTTTATTGTATAGATTCCCCTTCAGTCTTTGAGTGTTTTGCAAAATGTCTTCAATACGATCCTACTGCCACTGGAGGAAACAAAAGAGAACACCGTTCATTGTTCAACTGGCATCTTGGAATGTGTCAGAAGAAGAAAATATAAAATCCACTTGTCTTATTCTGAACTCTCTTCCCTGAGTTCAGTTTAACGCATATGTCTAGGCACTTTATGCCTAAGGAAGAAGGTTCCATGTCCCTAAAAATATGGAGCCTCAGACACATCAACCTATCCCATTTATGTAATAAATATAAAAAATTCTTATAATGCTGCTAAAGTTAAAAAAAAAAGGTTTTCTTAAGTTTAAGTGTTGTATAATGAATTAATCTCATATGCACTTAACATAGACATATAATTTCAATACTGCTGGAAATTTTTGTAATATTTTAGATTTTATTTAAAGAAAGTTCAACTTCTTTGCAGTTGTCTTGGCATATAGAGCACCAACATTATTTCAGTTATAAGGATCTGCCAACCTTTAAACACCTACACATAGATTTTAGTTATCTGTGATGGTGTTGAGACTCATTCCAATCTGTAATTTTTAATTAATATTCTACTTATGGATTTAAAACCACTGAAAACTAAACAAGATTATATGAAGCAAAAAACAAATGTCATATCAAGTTAATAAACAAAGCAAAATGCTATAGAAATAGTAATAAAAAAAACACAAAGAATCAATTTAGATGAGCCTAAATGTACTACAAAAGAAAACACTGAAGATAATAGAGATTTATTTATCCCAATCAGTGTGTGCAACAACATATTCCTTGGCACAAAATGGATGCATGATTATTTTAAGCTATCCCTGTGTACTTGGTTATGAGACAGCAATAAGCCACTTGTGTGCAGTAGGAGACTCAACATCACCAATACCCTTGCTGTGTGGGACGTTACAAAGGGGTCTCCAAGTGAAAAAGGTCTTCTCGACTAATGACATGATAAAGCTAGCACATTCCCTCTCAGGTATGACTATGTCTCCCCATACGTTCATATATTGAAATTCCAACCCCATCTTCCACCCATGTGACTATATTCGGAGATGGGACCTTTGGGAAGTAATAAGGGTTAAAGGAGATCATGAGGGGAAAGCCCTCACAATGGGATTAGTGGCATCGTAAGAGGAAGAGAGAAAGGTAGGTCTCTTCCATGTGGGGACACAGGAAGAAGATGACCATCTGCAAGCCAAGAAGGGAACTCTTACCTCAAACCAACTAACTGGACTTTTATCTTAGACTTTCCTGCCTCCCAAATTATGAGACAGGCCTATTGTTTAAGTTGCCCAGTCTATGGTATTTTGTTACAGCAACTCAAGCAGACAAACATAGGTACTTTGGAGACAAGTGTTGGCTCCAAAAACTATGAATGGTTTTGTCCTGTATGAACAGGACTTCCTAATGCACTCTGAATTCCCAAGGATTATACTCAGAGAAATTTTTGTAAGGGTGCTTGGGACTGGTTTCCCTAATGCTGAGTGAGAGGGGAAAGCCCCATCCCAGTTCAATATGTACCACGGGGTAAGTGATTACTAGAAGCCTTGAGCTAGTCCCACGTGGGTTTTTGGAGCCATAAGCAGACCTGTCCGTACCGCAGGCCCATATTTCTTGGAACTGTTTCCTATAGCTAATGACTCCCACTGTTATCTGCATCTGTGGTCTGAAGGCTTTCTTTCTTTTTTGCCCTGGAGCCATATAAAGTCATTCTGACCCACATGGAACCAGGGAATCAATATTCCCTGGGAGAAGCCTTCAGCCAATGAATATAAATACTTAAGCTCCTTCACCCTTCACGGGGAGATATTTCTGAGATGTTTTACACAAAATCTCAGAATTTCTCTGTGAAAGTGAACTCCATTTTCCTATCCTTTTAGTTGACTTAAAAGTGTGTTCTTTATTGGTTGTGTTCTTTGGCCGTATCACTACCCACATCCTTGCAGGTAATCCCGGTCAAATAAACTACCGGTACGCAAATCCTCATATCTGACCTTATCTCGGACAAAGAAAACTAATACACCCAGACACCCTGAGGAATAATGTATCTTCTTGACAGATACAAGATGAAAATTATATCCAAGCATATTTGTGCCTAAGAATCGGAATTTTTCTCCATTGTATAGCTGGGTTTCTGTGTTAAGCAACTGAGCCAATAGCTATCAGACTTTCTGTTCTGAATGGCTCATTCAATGTAGCTCTTCATAGCCCAGATGATGGACCCAATGTGGCAGTAAAAATAGTAGTATCTAAGCTTTAATGAATTACTAGAATACTTCAGACCTTGTTCTAAGAGTTTGATATATGTTACCTCATTTTGTTTTAACTGTTCTATGAGTTAGATGCCATAGTGTCACCCAAGTGTACAATACGTAAACAAACAAACAAACAAACAAACAACAAACAATCTTGCAGAGAAGATGGGTGTAACAATGTTTTCAAAGTAATATTGCTTGGAAATAGCCGAGTCCTAATGTAAACTCAAACAGTTTGATTCTAGAATCCCATTTTAAACACTAGACTCTATTACCTCATTGACTTTCTCAGATGACTCAATTTTTGTTTCCAAATTGGTAGAGAGTAAGGCTCATTTTTATCTTCAGATTTCTCTCATTTGAATTAAGTCACTGTCTCCCCTAGAGAATTTACTTCCTTATTCACAAATAGGTACTTTGGCCTTTCGTAAGAACGGGCATACAGCACTGGGAGAAGGACGCCTGTAATTGGTTCTCTTACCACATGGAGGAAAAATAAAGCCTGAAACAGAAGAACATTTCTATTTTTCAATTTAATTTTTCATTCAGTATTTAGTGATCACCTACTGTGTTGTAGGCACATTCGTAGGCCAAGCAGATAGCACAGTGAGAAAAAAAATAATGTCTCTTCACTCCTAGAATTTATATTTTCATGGGTGATAAAATATATAATCATATAAAAAATGAATAAAACATTTCCAGATATTTTAAGTGTTCTTTAAAAACACACACATGAAAGATAGAATGTCTGGGGTCTGAGTTACTGCAAAGAAAGTCTTGCTGAGGGTGAAATGATTATGTTGAGACCTAAAAGAAAGGGAGTCAGGCATGCAAAACTCTAGGGTTGATGTTCTGAGCAGAGAGGATAGCAGGTTCAAAGCCCACGGGGACAAGAAAACAGCCATGATGGCTAGAGAATAGTGAGCAAGGTGGATAGTTTGAGACAGGCTTGAAAAGCCATGCTGAAGCCCAGTCGTATAGAGTTTGGTACGAGCGGAAGATGTTTGGATTTTATTCTGAGTGTAGAGACAGTGGAATAATTTAGACATAAAAGACACAATCTGTTTTGTTTTTTAAAAGATAAACTTAGCTTCTATGTGGGAAACCAATTAATGAGGTTGAGGGAGGAACAGAAAAACCAGTTTGGAAGCTACACAGAAGTTTAGCCTAACAGTGGGTTAAAGAGATATTGGTGAAGATGAAGAGGCATAGACAGGCATGGGGATATGTTGTGCATGTGTATCCAATAAGACTTTGTCACATACCTCCTGCTGAATTCCCTTAGCTGACTAAATTCTAAAGCCTTACAAAGTAAGAGAAGAGGGTTAATGTAATGCCAAGAGCAGAGAAAGTGTCCCCCACAGAGTGTGGACTTCCTCTATCATTCAAACACTGGTTAATTATAATTTCTGTATCATTGGCTGAGCCTGGACTTCCTCTAGTGTGCCATGTCTAGCCCGCAGGGTCAAGTGCCAAATATAAGAATACGGACAGGCAAAGAGAATGAAAAGTGCTAGTTCTACAGTGAGTGCTCTTTTTGGAGACTTATATATTGTGTTGGGAATGAAAGCAAAATTAAAAAAAAATTGCATGCCACTCTAATTAATTTTTCTATAGTGCTTCAACATCTAAGATGAATACGTTATTCCTAAAAAGTAGTAAAGCAAAGCCAACATTTAAATTTACCTGTTAAATTAGAATAATATAAACAATCCAGTTAACTTCTCTTTTAAAATATGGATCTTGGAATCCTCCTTGTGCTATAATTTGAGCTGAGGTCAAAGTCTCATAGTGCAAGATGAGAAGCTATTTCATAAAAATCTCACTCCCTAACCTTACACCCACCACCTATTATTTTCTAGGATTATTAGTTAGTTTCTACAACTTGAAATACTTTAATCAGGGTGAACTAGAAAAAGTAAAGATGGCCACATTTGGGAAGGACTAAACTTGAAAATGCTATTCATTACAGATGATTACCATAATCTCTGTGTATAATACAGAATATTAGCTGAGATAAGGAATGTGATTTTTACAGATTAATGAACTGATTGGGAAAATTCCCACTCTTTCAAATTAAACTAGAAAGTAGCAGCCATAACATAAATGAATACATTCATGCTCAGAAGTCAATGAAAACTCACTTCTATGTTTATTTTCATTTTCTGTAGTAATTTATAGCATCTGCTATTGATTTTTTAATTTAGTCTTCACATTTATATAAATTATCTTTTAATACGGATTGCTATGCAAAGAAATGATATTTGGCAGTATTTGTAGGATCCTACAATGATCCAGGCATTTATAAAATTTAGAATCTGAAATCATATTTTTGAATCATGAGTACATGTAATGGGACCGACAGCAAATCAAGAATATTTTATGAAATATAATCGTTCAACCAAGTAATGTAGATCAACACAATTCTTTTTTCCCTGTCTTTTCTACAAATGTCAGGCAAGAGGCATGACTTAAAATATTCTTATGATCTGTGATTCCAGTAGTGAAATACATCTCATTTCAGTAAATGCCCCTTCATTTCTCTCCCTTGTGTCCTAAATTCCATTGTATTGATCTTTCTGACTTTTTCCCATTTTTTCTTTAACTTCTAGTTTCATTACATTGAAATAAGTGTCACCTGTACTACGTCTTCTGGTGATTTCTTGAGGGTTTTTCTGTCGTCAGTTTTTGTTGACATATCGTGGACTCTGTTTTTTCAACTCTATTAAAATATAACTGACATATAGCATTGCATAAGTTTAAAGTGTACAACACAATGGTTTGATACATGCAACGTATACATTCCAAAATGATTGCCACAATAAGGTTAGTTAACTTATTCATCACCTCACAAAGTTACAGTGTGTGTGTGTGTGTGTGTGTGTGTGTGTGTGTATGCACATGTACACACAATGAGAACTTTTAAATGTAGTGGGTGAGAAAAATAAATAAGTAAATAAACAAATAAAATCTACCAGGTGATAAGCAGATGATTGTCCTCCTGACCTACAGTTAGAAGATCTACAGTAGCCTGACGCTAGCTGCAACGTCCTTCACTTCATCTCATCATGTAGGTATTTTATCTTCTCATGTCATCACACAAAGAAGGGTGAGTACAGTACAATAAAATATTTGGAGGGAAAGACCACATTCACAAAACTTTCATTATAGCATATTGTTATCATTGTTCTATTTTATTATTGCTGTTGTTAATCTCTTTTTTGCCTAATTTATAAGCTAAACTTTATCATAGGTATGTATGTATAGGAAAATCACATAGTATATGTAGGGTTCCTTATTATCTATAGTTTCAGGAATCCACTGGAGGTCTTCGAATGTATCCCCCAAAGATAAAAAGGGGCTACTATAGAGCCTTATATGTTCTTTTATTTTAATGTTTATTTACTGTTGAAAGAGACAGAGAGAGAGAAAGAGACAGAGCGTGAGTGGGGGAGGGGCAGAGAGAGAGGGAGACACAGAATCCGAAGCAGGCTCCAGGCTCCAGGCTGTCACCACAGAGCCCGATGTGGGACTCAAACTCATGAACCATGAGATCATGGCCTGAGCCAAAGCTGGGCGCTTACCCGACTGAGCCATCCAGGTGCCACAAGAGTCTTATATTTTCTAAACACACAGAAGATGTTTACATCTTACTCCTGTTTTCCCCTCTTTTCAAAACACTAAAATGAAGAGGTTAGGTTATGAATTAAAAACCAGGAAGAATTTTGCTGTTACATGAGTCACCTGTCTCAGATGAAAAAAAGATGGTGCCCAAGTGGCGCCCCCAGCCAGGCATTAGTAGAGTTGGTTCCACACAGTCATACTGCTAGGATTCATAGTGAATAGATGGCCCTACCTGCTTGATCTGCTGATCGAGAGCCCTTCACATGATGAAGCCAGATACCAATCCCTACATATTACAGTTGCCTTTGCTTTGCTGTTGCTGTTGTTTACTATGAACTCTCTTCTAAATGGCCGATTGTGTGGCACGATTGTAGGCCTAAATAGATAAGCATGGTTATTGTTGAGTCAAACATTCCTACAGCTGGAAGAAAAAAATCATAGCATGGATGTCTGTTAAATCTCCATCTAAACAGGGTACATCATTTGGCAAACCTGTGCTAATTTAATCTTGGTGAATAAAAGCCTCAAGTGTTATTTCTAAAACTGAATCAATATGCTTAAAACATTTCTGGCAAGTAAAAACTTCTATACATGGTGCATGAAATTGAAAATTATTTATAGCCTAAGTTCATACATTTGTTTCTGAGAAATTTCAGTCTTTTCTCACTTAAAACCCAACGCCCAGAAGCTATAATATGATGTTTGATGTACATCTTTTTTGAAAGCATCTCTTTCCCTTAGTATTAATTTTACATCATTCTCATTCACTCAGTGAAGTGGTCTCAATGTATTCAAAGTTAGGCCCTCATGCTCAGTTCTTCTCCACACTCACTTATATAAGAGGCAGATTCTGTGTTGTTTTCTATCATTGTAAGTATCAAAGCTAAAAATAATAGCTATGCATTAATTCAACTATGTTGACATTCATAACTACGTTTTTACAGAGTTGCATAGAAAGCATATTACCACTGAAGAACATATTTAACATACATGCTAATGGAGAAACGATGTAGATGACTCAGAAAACATTAAAAATAATTTATTTCATCCTACTTCTTTCAGGGCTCTCTGGTTAATTGAGTAGATTACAAATTTATGTGTTATTTAAGTTTCACATGATGACAGAGCATTTTCTTTTAAAATATAAATGAATCTTGTAACTTAAATGTCAAGAAGTCGTCACTTTTTAAGCAAATTTATAAAAGCACTACAAAACAACATTTTGAATGGATAAATGTATGTAACTTTACTGATGAGAGACCATTAAGTATCTCTCAAAGCAGTTGATAACATCTTAGCCAAAGGAATTTAAACAGAAGGGAAAAGTGAATACATACATTTGTTAGAAAACCTACTTATAACATTCTCATCTCCAGAATAATTTGCTACCAAGGGCATTTAATGCCCTTGACTCAAGTAACAAAATTACAACCAGTTTTCAGGTATATTTTAAAACATTCCCTGGTATATAAATTTGCAAGCATATCTGTAATCATCTCAGGAAACAATGATAATCTTTAAAAATTCCTTTAGAAAACGATTTGCTAGAAATTGTATTTGGATTATTCTAATGTTTATAAGCATAGAAACTTAAAAACACCCATGGTGAATAAAATAGGAGAACCATTTTATAATGGAGGTAAGCAAAATCTTTATATCTTCAAAGGACTTCTTGAAAGTTCTGCTGGTAATTTGACTAGGTGATCGAATAGATATTGTCAGAATTCTCCTCTACTTGCTTAAGATGAAGAGTAATGACAAGTACTAACCAGAATGTTGGTAATTATAACCACACTCTTCTTGAAGATCCCAGGATACCATATTGGTTTTTATGATCTATCTGTGGGGTGCTATGTACTTTGTACCCATCAGAAGATTAATGTGATGGCCCTAGAAGCTATTTGTATGCAACTCCATGCTTTAACTCAAACCTTAGATGCACTAAAGAGACATGACAAGTTGAGCAATTGTGCTCATATAATGGCTGAATATATCTAGTAACTCAAAGAACTTTTTTTTCTACTTATGTGACTAAAAAACACAGTTAGATCTGAGACAACGATAATTAAACACAGATCAGGTTTTGTTTGTTGTTGTTGTTGTTGTTGTTGCTTTCGCCAATCTTGCTTGATACTGACACACGAGCAATGAGTTCCATGACAGAGAGGCAAATAGAAGTATGAAAGATTTGGAATGTTATTTAAATATTCCAGGCAATCAGGAGTCAAGAGAAAAAAAAATAATTTACTCAAATTAAGTGATAGTTTATTCTCATAAAGCATGAGAATCAAACATAAACTGTGTTAGGTAACTTATTTATGCTTTCTCATTTAATAATCAAGACAACTCTATTTAACAGATATTAGAATATTCATGACTTCGTCCTGAGATTGAAAGTATACACCCATGAGCACGTGCATGAATTTAGAGCCCAGGCTTTTTATGACAATGAACTGATATTTAGTGCAGCTAAATGAATGTTATGAAAAGCTAGGTAAAAAGATCGTATCTAGGACTCCCCGGTTTGGGTATCCCACAAACATACTTTAATGAAAGCTCAGTGACTTGAAGGAATAATAAGAATTAAGGGCATATATTTTGCAGTAGTAAATGTCTTTGAAAAAATACTTTTCTATGTTTAGGGTTGAATTATTTGTAATCAAACAAGCCACTAACTGGTAAAGGCTAATATTCCTGAATGAAATGAATATGCAACTAGCCTCCACATCTTTTTTTCTGGTTGAAGATGTTATATGAATATTGAAGGTAAATGATAAAATGAGTGAACACTTTATTATTCACTATCTAGAACTTACTTGATCTTTACTGCCCAGTTTTATTTTTTTTTAATTATTGAACTTTTATTTGGTTAAATATGGCTCACTAGATTTGCAAAACTACCGCTCAGTTATATCTTTGTAATAAGTGATATACCATTAAAATTTCATACAAGCTGGTATGTGCAACATTGTAGAGATCCATTGAGTAATTTAATAAAATACCTGAACATTTTATAAATGTTATGCTGCTTTTGTTTAGGGTCACTATTGGAAGGAATATGAAATTGACAGGATGTGAAATATATTTAGGCCTATACCAATTTTAACTGTATGTAAAAGAGAAAATAATAGTTACTTTAATTTGACAAATTTATATATATATATATATATATATATATATATATTACTATATATTACATTTTAGATAATATGCTAAGAGCTGGACAATGTGAATGGACAAAATAAAAAAGGAAGGTCTTCCCTCATGGAATGTATATTCAGGTATGGGGAATAAGACAAAAATAGGATGAATAATTTAACTATATAATATTTTAGAACATAACAAATCTTGCAAAGAATATTTTTAAAGGAGAAATAGGATAGGAAACGCCATGGATACAAATTCAATTTTTAAATGGATGCTCAGAAAAGGGCCCACAGAGAAGGTAGCAGAAGCAAAGATTGAAGGAGGCAAGAGTAATTCATTGGTCTTTCCAACAAAGAACAGGATGAAGGCAGAGCCGCAGAGGGGATGTGTGCCTGGCTTGTTCAAGGACTGCCGAGTAGATCAATATGGCAAAAGTGAGGAACGAGTGAGAAGAATGAGATTGAAGAGGGGACGAAAAGGAGAGGATACAGGGTCTGACAGGCTGTTGTTTTTTATCTTGAAGTAATTCGAAAAGACATGGAGAATTCTGAGCAGATATGCCATAATTTGATTCACAGTTTAATAGGGTCATTTTAGCAACTTTGTTGAGAATAGAATGTAGGAGTCAGGAACAAGGGTAGAAACAGGGAGTCTGGGGATAATACTGTACTGGTTTAACCAGAGTAGAAGTAAAGGTGGTGAAAACTATCTGTTTTCTAAAACATGCAAAGCACTCTTGAAAGAGAGCAATGTGGAGAGAAAAATCAGGCAAAAAATATGGACAAGCAATTTATAGAAGAGGATAAGCAACAGAATAAACAAGCCTCCAAAATATCCTCAAAAGCGCTGGTAATCAGAAAAGTACAAAATTTTGAAAATAAACTATCACTTTGCCCCAGTCGCACTGAAATTAGAGAACTGTAAGATGCCCAGGGTTATTGTAATGAGGGGCCATCTTAATTCTCTACTGCAGTTGGGACTGTGCAATGACATAGCTATTTTGAAAACCAATCTGATTCCAGAGACACAAATTAATGATTAACTCCTAGGACCCAGTAATTTCTCTTCTGGATACATATCCTAGAGAAATTCTCATGCAAGTCCATACGGGAACATGATGGAGAATGGTCATGGAAGCATTCATTATTATAAATGGAAACTAGATGAAAATAAAATATCTTAAGGGACTGGTAGGACAACATCAAGTGGACTAACATTTGCATAATAGGTGACCCTGAAGGAGAACGGGGTAGGGGTGGCCTGAAAACGTATTTGAAGAAATAATGGCTGAAAACTTTACAAACCCGGGGAAATAAACAGATCCTGATCTGGGAAGTCCAGAAAGCTCCAGAAAAAGATAAACCCAAAGCGACCCATACCAAGACAGATTGTAATTAAAATGTTAAAAGTTAAGGCAAGAAGAGAATTTCAAAAGCATAAGGAAAAATAACTTATTACACACAAGAGAACCCCCATAAGATTATCAGCAGATTTTTCAGCAGAAACTTCGCAGGTCAGAATGGAAGAGCATGATATATTCAGAGTGCTGAAAGGAAAAAAAAGAAAATTCCAACTAAGAATACTCTACCTGGCAGATATAAAGTTAGAATTGAAGGAGAGATTTAAGACTTTTCCAAAAAAGCAAAAGCTAAAAAAGTTTATCACCACCAAACTGGCCTTACAGAAAATGTAAAAGGGGATTCTTTAAGCTGAAAAGAAAGGGCATTAATTAGTAACAAGAAAATTTGAAAGTATAAATCTCACTGATAAAGGTAAATATATAGAAATATATAGTAAAAATTGTGGATTGATCACTTATAAAGCTAGCATGAAGGTTAAAACACAAAAGTAATACAAATAACTGAAACTGTAATAATTAGTTAAGTGATACACAAGGCAAAAACATTTAAATTTGACACCAAAAATATAAAACATGGAGGGAGAGAATAAACATACAGAGCTTTAGAATGCGTTTGGTCTTAAATTGTTATCAACTTAAAATAGACTGCTATAAATATAACTTTTTATATGTAAGCCTAATTGTAACCTCAAAGCAAAAACATTAATGAAAAAAGGACTCTAAGAATACCCCCATGTTCAACGTATTATTTACAATAGCCAAGATATTGAAACAGCTTGCATATCCATCAATAAATAAATGGATAAAGAAAATGGGATACACATGGGGAGCCTGGGTAGCTCAGTGGGTTGAATGTGTCAGACTTCGGTAAAGGTCAGGATCTTACAGTTTGTGAGTTTGAGCCCTGTGTCGGTCTTTGGGCTGACCGCTCAGAGCCTGGAGCCTGCTTCTGATTCTGTGACTCCCTCTCTCTGACCTTCCCCTGCATGTGCTCTCTCTCTCTCTCTCAAAAATAAATAAACATTTAAAAAATTAAAAAAGGAAAATGTGATACACACATACAATGAAATATTCAGCCATTAAGAAAGAAAGAAAGAAAGAAAGAAAGAGAAATCTTGCCATTGTGACTCCATGGATGGACTTAGAAGGCATTATGCTAAGCAAAATAAGTCAGATAGAGAAAAACAAAGGCTGCTGTATGATACTACTTGTTTGTAGAATCTAAAAAATAAATACACACACATACACACACACACACACACACACACACACACACACACAAACTCATAAAAACAGAAAATAGATAGGTGATAGGTGATGGCCAGAGGTATGGGTTGAGAAATGGGAAAAATGAGTGAAGGGAGTCAAAATGTATCAACTTCCAGTTATAAAATAAATAAGGTATGGTGACTATAGTTAAAACTATATTGCATATTTGAAAGTTGCTAAAAGAATAAATATTAAAGGTTCTCATCACAAGAAAAAATGTTAACTGGACTTATTGTAATGGTTATTTCACTATGTACACAAATATCAAATCATTACGTTGTACACCTGAAACTAATAAAATGTTGTGTGTCAATTATACCTCAATTTTGAAAAATGGGCAAAGGACTTGAATAAGACACACATATTGTCAACAAGTGTATGAAAAAATGCTCATCATCACTCATCATCAGGGAAATGCAAATCAAAACAACAACGAGATATTACTTCCATGTCAGGATAGGTCACAAAATGCAACCACTACGCAAAATGGTTTGGAGGTTTGTCAAAAAATTAAAAATAAAGTATCTACCATTTGATTCAGCAGTCCCGATACTGAGTATATATCCAAAAGAATTGAAATCAGGATCTCAAAGAAATATTAGCACTAACGTTCATGGCAATACTATTCACAACTGCCAACATTTGGTTTGGAAACAAGCAAAACAGGGTTACTCACCAGGCTGGGGGTGGGGGCCGGGCTCCCGCTGGGCTCCTGTGTTCTGTGCCTGCCGAGGCGGTGCCGAGCCCTCTGGCTCCCGATTGTCCTTTGTGGCTGCTGTGGTTGCTGCGTCCTTGTCTCCTGACCTGGGGCTGCAGGGGCCAGAGTGATCGTGCCTCTCACCAGCCACAGCCGCCCAGAGCAGAAATGGCCTGCACGATAAACCTTGGTCGACAGCGTGGCTGTGGGCCACAGAGCTGGACTCCCCTGTGGCTTTCTAAGTGGAGAGCGTTTGGTGTGCGTTGTCCCAGCCTGCGGCTTGCATCATGCCAGTGTTGTCAACAGGATCTGGTAGTGACTCAGTTATCAACAGAAGTATTTTAAAAAGTTTCCCTTGAGAGACTTGTAGGGAAGATGGCGGTGTAGGAGGACGCTGGGCTCACTGCGTCCTGCTGATCACTTAGATTCCACCCACATCAGCCTAAATAACCCAGAAAACTGCCAGAAGACTAGCAGAACAGATGCTCTGGAGCCAAGCGCAGACGAGAGGCCCATGGAAGAGGGTAGGAAGGGCGGAGAGGCCGTGCGCGCTACAGGGACTGGTGGGAGGGAGCCAGTAGGCAGAGGGGTAGCCCGCCTGGCAAGGCAGAGCTCTGGGGTCTGGCTTGAAAAAGCGGAGGGGCCGGACTGTGTGAGTTCTGACAGCCAGCTGGACTTAACATCTGGAAGGTTATAAATTAACAGCTCTGCTCGGAGAGCCGGAGGGCTGGAGGACAACGGGAGGGAGAGTTGTTGCGCCGCGGACACAGAGCTCAGCTCAGCGGGGAACAAAGGCGCTCACCAGCGCCATCTCCCTTGCCCATGCCCCAGCCAAAATCCCAAAGGGAACCAGTTCCCCTCACGGAACTTGCTTGCACTCCGCAAACACGCAACGCTGTGCTTCTGTGGATCCATCCCTCTGACGGGCCTGCCTCCCTCCCAGTGCTGCAGGGACCCTCTGGCAAGGGACCACCCATGCAAAGCAAACTAAGCCTGCCCCTCCTGCACCTGTGCACCTTGAGGATCCACCCCTGCTAATATGTCAGATCCCATCGAAGCAACACCACAAGCCTAGCAGTGTGCAAACAGCCAAGAGAGGGACTACACCACTCCACAGTGAGTCCTGCCCCTTGGAGAGGGGAAGATAGGTACACACCAGTCTGACTGTGGCCCCAGCAGTGGGCTGGGGACAGACATCAGGTCTGAGTGCAGCCCCGCCCACCAACACAAGTTACTCCAGACAGCACAGGGGAAGTGTCCTGTGGTTTCAAGCCACGGAAGGGACTACCCAAAATAACAAAATGGAAGAATTCTCCTCAAAAAACCTCCAGGAAGTAGTGACAGCTAACAAATTGATCAAAAATGATTTAAGCAATATAACGGAACAAGAATTTAGAATAATAGTCATAAAAGTAACCATTGGGCTTGAAAAAAGCATAGAGGACAGCAGAAAACATAGTTACAGAGATCAAGGGACTAAGAAATATTCATAAGGAGCTAAAAAAATGCTGTAAATAAGGTGCAAAATAAAATGGAGGTGGCCATAACACGGATTGAAGAGGCAGAGGAGAGAATAGGTGAACTAGTAGATAAAATTATGGAAAAAGAAGCTGAGTAAAAGAGAGATTAAAAAAATCCAGGAGTATGAGGAGAGAATTAGAGAAGTGATGCGATAAAAATCAATAATATACGCATAATTGGGATTCCAGAGGAGGAAGAGAAAGAGAAAGGTGCTGAAGGTGTACTTGAAGAAATCGTAGCTGAGAACTTCCCTGATTTGGGGAAGGAAAAAGGCAAATCCAAGAGGCACAGAGCTACGTCCTCAGACGTAACTTGAATCGATCTTCTGCATGACATATTATAGTGAAACTAGCAAAATACAAGGATAAGAGAAAATTCTGAAAGCAGCTATGGATAAACATGCTCTAACATATAAAGGAAGACCTATAAGACTCATGACCGATCTCTCTACTGAAACTTGGCAGGCCAGAAAGGAATGGCAGGAGATCTTCAATGTGATGAACAGAAAAAAATATGCAGCCGAGAATCCTTTATCCAGAAAGTCTGTCATTTAGAATAGAAGGAGAGATACAGGTCTTCCCAAACAAATTAAGACTGAAGGAATCCGTCACCACTAAACCAGCCCTACAAGAGATCCTAAGGGGGATCCTGTGAGACAAAGCACCAGAGACATCACTACAAGCATAAAACATACAGACATCACAATGACTCTAAACCCATATCTTTCAATAATAACACTGAATGTAAGTGGACTAAATGCTCTAAGAAAATGACATAGGGTATCAGAATGGATAAAAAAAAAAAAAAACAAGACCAATCTATTTGCTATCTACAAGAGACTCATTTTAGACATGAGGACACCTTCAGATTGAAAGTGAGAGGATGGAGAACTATCCATCATCCTCCTGGAAGTCAAAAGAAAGCTGGAGTAGCCATATTTATATCAGACAAACTAGATTTTAAATTAAAGGCTGTAACAAGAAATGAAGAAGGGCATTATATAATAATCACAGGGTCTATCCATGAGGAAGAGCTAACAATTATGAATGTCTATGCACCGAATACAGAAGCCCCCAAATATATAAAACAATTACTCACAAACATAAACAATCTTATGGATAAGAATGTGGTAATTGCAGGGGACTTTAATACTCCACTTACAACAATAAATAGATCATCTAGACACAGGATCAATAAAGTAACAAGGGCCCTGAATGATACATTGGATCAGATGGACTTGACATATGAATTTAGAACTCTGCATCCCCAAGGAACAGAATGTACTTTCTTCTCAAGTGCACATGGAACCTTCTACAAGATAGGTCACATACTGGGTCACAAAACAGCCCTTCATAAATATACAAGAATTGAGATCATACCATGCATACTTTCAGAACACAATGCTATGAAGCTTGAAATCAACCACAGGAAAAAGTCTGGAAAACCTCCAAAAGCATGGAGGTTAAAGAACACCCTATTAAAGAATGAATGGGTCAACCAGGCAATTAGAGAAGAAATTTAAAAATATATGGAAACAAATGAAAATGAAAATACAACAACCCAAATGTTTTGGGATGCAGCGAAGGCAGTCCTGAGAGTAAAACACATTGCAATCCAGGCCTATGTCAAGAAACAAGAAAAATCCCAAATACAAAATCTAACAGCACACATAATCAAAATAGAAGCAGAACAGCAAAGGCAGCCTAAACCCAGCAGAAGAAGAGAAATAATAAAGATCAGAGCAGAAATAAACAACATAGAATCTAAAAAAAAAACTGTAGAGCAGATCAATGAAACCAAGAGGTGATTTTTTGAAAAAATAAACAAAATTGACAAAACTCTAGCCAGGTTTCCCAGAAAGAAAAGGGAGATGACCCAAATAGATAAAATCATGAATGAAAATGGAATTATGACAACCAATCCCTCAGAAATGCAAGCAATTGTCAAGGAATACTATGAAAAATTATATGCCAACAAACTGGACAACCTGGAAGAAATGTACAAATTCCTAAGCACCCACACACTTCCAAAACTCAAACAGGAAGACATAGAAAGCTTGAACAGACCCATCACCATTGAAGAAATTGAATCAGTTATCAAAAATCTCCCAACAAATAAGAGTCCAGGACCAGATGGCTTCCTAGGGAATTCTACCAGACATTTAAAGCAGAGATAATACCTATCCTTCTCAAGCTATTCCAAAAAATAGAAAGGGAAGGAAAACTTCCAGACTCATCCTATGAAGCCACCATTATTTTGATTCCTAAACCAGAGACCCAGTAAAAAAAAGAACTACAGGGCAATATCCCTGTTGACTATGGATACAAAAATTCTCAATAAGATACTAGTAAATCAAATTCAACAGCATATAAAAAGAATTATTCACCATGATCAAGTGGATTCATTCCTGGGCTGCAGGGCTGGTTCAACATTCTCAAACAATGTGATACATCACATTAATGAAAGAAAAGATAAGAAACATATGATCCTGTCAATCGATGCAGAAAAGGCATTTGTTAAAATTCAGCATCCTTTCCTAATAAAAACCCTTAGGGAGGCGCCTGGGTGGTTCAGTCAGTTAAGCGGCCAACTTCAGCTCAGGTCACGATCTCACACTCCGTGGGTTCGAGCCCCGCATCTGGCTCTGGGCTGATGGCTCAGAGCCTGGAGCCTGCTTCAGATTCTGTGTCTCCCTCTCTCTCTGCCCCTCCCCCATTCATGCTCTGTCTCTCTCTGTCTCAAAAATAAAACGTTAAAAAAAAATTTAAAAAACCTTAGGAAAGTTGGGACAGAAGGAACATACTTAAACATCACAAAAGCCATTTACGAAAAGCCCACAGCTAATATCCTCAATGGGGAAAAACTGAGAGCTTTCCCCCTGAGATCAGGAATATGACAAGGATGTCCCCTCTCACTGCTGTTGTTTAACATAGTGCTGGAAGTTCTAGCATCAGCAATCAGACAACAAAAGGAAATCAAAGGCATCAAAATTTACAAAGATGAAGTTAAGCTTTCGCTTTTTGCGGATGACATGATATTATACATGGAAAATCTGACAGACTCCACCAAAAATCTGCTAGAACTGATACATGAATTCAGCAAAGTCGCAGGATACAAAGTCAATGTACAGAAATCAGTTGCATTCTTATACACTAATAATGAAGCAACAGAGAGACAAATTAAGAAACTGATCCCATTCACAATTGCACCAAGAAGCATAAAATACCTAGGAATAAACCTGCTGAAAACTATAGAAAGCTTATGAAGGAAATTGAAGAAGATACAAAGAAATGGAAAAACATTCTGTGCTCATGGATTGGAAGAATAAATATTGTTAAAATGTCAATACTACCCAAAGCTATCTACACATTCAATGCAATCCCAATCAAAATTGCACCAGCATTCTTCTCGAAGCTAGAACAAGCAATCCTAAACTTTGTATGGAACCACAAAAGGCCCCAAATAGCCAAAGTAATTTTGAAGAAGACCAAAGCGGGAGGCATCACAATCCCAGACTTTAGCCTCTACTACAAAGCTGTAACCATCAAGACAGCATGGTATTGGCACAAAAACAGACACATAGACCAATGGAATAGAATAGAAACACCAGAACTAGACCCACAAACGTATGGCCAACTAATCTTTGACAAAGCAGGAGAGAACATCCACTGGAAAAAAGTCTCTTTAACAAACGGTGCTGGGAGAACTGGACAGCAACATGCAGAAGATTGAAACTAGACCACTTTCTCACACCATTCACAAAAATAAACTCAAAATGATAAAGGACCTGAATGTGAGATGGGAAACAATCAAAACCCTAGAGGAGAAAGCAGGAAAAACCCTCTCTGACCTCAGCTGCAACAATTTCTTACTTGACCCATCCCCAAAGGCAAGGGAATTAAAAGCAAAAATGAACTATCAGGACCTCATGAAGATAAAAAGCTTCTGCACAGCAAAGGAAACAATCAACAAAACTAAACGGCAACCGACAGAATGGGAAAAGATATTTGCAATGACATATCGGACAATGGGCTAGTATCCAAAATCTATAAAGAGCTCACCAAACTCCACACCTGAAAAACAAATAATCCAGTGAAGAAATGGGCAGAAAACATGAATAGGCACTTCTCTAAAGAAGACATCCAGATGGCCAACAGGCACATGGAAAGATGCTCAATGTCACTCCTCATCAGCGAACTACAAATCAAAACCACACTCATATATCACCTCACGCCAGTCAGAGTGGCTACAATGAACAAATCAGGAGACTATAGATGCTGGAGAGGATGTGGAGAAATGGGAACCCTCTTGCACTGTTGGTGGGAATGCAAACTGGTGCAGCCACTCTGGAAAACAGTGTGGAGGTTCCTCAGAAAATTAAAAATAGACCTACCCTATGACCCAGTAATAGCACTGCTAGGAATTTACCCAAGGGTTACAGGAGTACTGATGCATAGGGGCACTTGCACCCCAATGTTTATAGCAGCACTCTCAACAATAGCCAAATTATGGAAAGAGCCGAAATGTCCATCAACTGACGAATGGATAAAGAAACTGTGGTTTATATACACAATGGAATACGACGTAGCAATGAGAAAGAATGAAATATGGCCTTTTGTAGCAACGTGGATGGAACTGGAGAGTGTTATGCTAAGTGAAATACAGAGAAGTCATACAGAGAAAGATAGATACCATATGTTTTCCCTCTTATGTGGATCCTGAGAAACTTAACAGAAGTCCATGGGGGAGGGGAAAGAAAACAAAAGAAAAAAAGAGGTTAGAGTGGGAGAGAGAGTCAAAGCATAAGAGACCCTTAAAAACTGAGAACAAACTGAGGGCTGATGGGGGGTGGGATGGAGGGGAGGGTAGGTGATGGGCATTGAAGAAGGCATCTTTTGGGATGAGCACTGGGTGTTGTATGGAAACTAATATGACAATAAATTTCATATAAAAAATAAAATAAAATATTCAAGAACTTAAAAAAAAACAAAACTGAGAACAAACTGAAGGTTGATGGGGGTGGGAGGGTGGGTGATAGGTATTGAGGAGGGCGCCTTTTGGGATGAGCACTGGGTCTTGTATGGAAACCAATTTGACAATAAATTTCATATTTAAAAAAAAAAAGGAAACAACCAAAACAACACATGAATAGATGAAGAAAATGTGGTATACACATACAATGGAATTCTATTCAGCTTTAAAAAAGAAAGACATTCTTAGATATGTGACAACATGGATGGACTAAGAGAACATTATATTAAGTAAAATTACCCCGACACAGAAATTAGTGCATGACTCCACTTTATGTAATCTATCTAATATAGTCAAATTCATGACATCCAAGTCCAGCATAGTGGTTATTCGGGAGTTGGTGGGGGTAGAAAATGAAGAGTAATTAATCAGCAGGTACAAAGTTTCAGTTAAGAAAGATGAATAAGTTCTAGAGGTACACAGTGTACCTATAGTCAAAAATAATGTAGTCAATGTATAGTCAATGTATAGTCAATGTGTAGTCTATACAATGTATAGTCAATGTATAGTCAAAAATTTGTTAAGACGCCAGGTCTCATTAAGTTTTCTTATCACAATAAAATAAATAAAACCAGGGGCAGCTGGATGACTCAGTCAGTTAAGCGTCCTACTCTCCATTTCAGCTCAGGTCATGATCTCATGTTTCATGAGATAGAGCCCCATGTTGGGCTCTGCACTGACAGTGCAGAGTCTGCTTGGGATTCTCCCTCCCTCTCTCTCTGACCCTCCCCTGCTCACTCTCTCTCTCTCTCTCTCTCTCAAAATAAGTAAATAAAAACATTAAATACATATAAACAAAATCAGAACTGACAAAGATTGGTGTGTGTTCATATTCCTATATCATTTAAAATAAAATAGTTATGAAGCTTTATGAACATGTACGGAAGTCAGATTTAGATGACAGTAGAAAATATTCATATTAAAGGGTGTGTATGCACATGGACGATTTTAATTTAGTCATACAACAGAGGGATTGTGAGGAATCTCGGATGTAAATTGACACTAAAGGGGAGAAGCTGATTAATCTGCCAGTGCCACCCACAGAGCTCATGACAGAAGTGGCACTAAAGTGGACCTGAACGCCTCCTAGGGCCAGAACGCTGCCATGCCGTGAACAGTGGAAGAGGATATTATTCAAGAGCCTTTGATAAGGACTGTGGTTCCAAATTTTGTAGTGCTCTCCATTTCTATTTACGTAAATCCAGGAAAACGCCAGATTTCAAGTTTGTATACGTGACAGAATGTGTGCCTGTCACAATAATTTGTTTGTTTCAAGAAAAATGCGAAAGGACTCTGGTGGCGATTTCAGTGCCCTAGTGATTTACTTTGGTTTATATGCTAAGTAGTAACAGTTTCATTAAAAAAATGACACATTTTAATTGTTCTAGTACAATTTCATTTTAAACTTTTGGCTTCATTTAAATGTAAGAAACTCTAACTTGTTGGAAGTTTCTGTAAATATTTTTCCTCTGGGGCATCTGTAAAAGTATGTCATTGTATAGTAAATTTAAATATTAGATCTTTCCCATTATCAGCAAACAGATCAATTATGTACATAATTCTGATTATTTACAGTAAATTATTTATTCAAGCATCCTTTGAGTTGCATTTACTGTTTTCTTTCTATTTTTGACATTTAGCTTTACTGTATTTCACTGAACTTTGGTCACTGTTTATCATCATAGAAATTCTATTTCACTCCATTGCAAACATTTCTAAAGTCACTAGCAATTCACATCAGTTTTCATTACTACACTGATTTGTCTGTTATAAAACATTTTTAATTGCACTACTTTGTTGAATCTCTTCTAGGCTTTATTTTAGCCAATACATGGTGAAAATTTGATTAAATATTTTAAAGAGCATTAGAGAAAACTAATGTTCTCCAAACAGCCCCAAAAATTGCTTCTCCTAGAAAAATAAAGTGATATTGTATTCAAAATTCAATGGCAACATTACAGGATAAAATCGCCATTTTCCTGTAACCTTCTGTTATTCTATTTACTGGTTACCTAACTCTCCAATTATGGGAATTTATTAATCATAAATCAAGTGAAGGCATTCGTTTCATTTTCTTCTGTCTTTTTCTTTCCCCAGTTGCCAGTTCCAGAGACAGACAGGGAGCAGCCAGCCGCTCTGGGCGGGTTGACTGACTGTAACTGTGTCTGAACTGGTTGTAGTGCTCAGCAGGGAGTATATGTTCCTACAAACGTTCTGAAATATTAATATACAAAATTGTACTGAGGTTTCTGATAGCAGTAGGCCGGCTGCTGTGCGGTTTTCTGATTAGGGTTCTATTGGTGATTCCGAGAAGTCAGTGGCGCCTAAATGGGTTAAGTCTAATGAGGTTTGGAAAGCTGATAGCATAATTTAAGATGACTTTCAATCTCAAAGCTGCAGACCTGGCTGACCCCAGCAAATTACAGTGTTTGTTAATGCTCTGTTATAGACATCTTCTAGTCAACCAAAACCAGATATATTAAGTGTAAAAATCGAGTTGCGGTTCTCTAAGAAATGTTCCTGGCTGTATTTTGACAGATCTTCTGATGACACTCTTTTTTAAGGCATCCGATACTTCCTAAATTTTTAGAGGTTGAAATCATAAACAGATAGGTGTGCACGGTCATTTTACTTCTTGCTGAAGAAACATAATTACCTTAAAACTTTATCATCATAATCTTATGCAATATGTTTCTCTTGGGAAATTTAAAAACAATTTAAAGAATCAGAGATAGACAGAAGGAAAAGATAAAACCACAAACTCCCCATGCTAAAACAGGCAGAAAACTAAACAAACAATAACCCAAACAGTGGGCTTAAACTCTGTAAAATGAGAATGTGAAGAAAGACTGTCATTTTTTAATTATTAAAATATATTTTTCTTTATGGATTCAGTGTTAAAGAACTATTGACAAGATCCAGTGACACTTTAGAAATTATTATTCTCATGTCTATTAAATATTAGGTCTAAAAATTGCATGTGAAATACATTTCTGAAACAATAGCTCAAGATAGTCATTTTTTTTCACCTTAAGGCAATTAGTCATAAACACAGCACCATAACAGATTTCCAACATATGAGAAACTATACAAAATCTTAGTAGCTTTGGATATTTCTTTTGAAAGGAATGTTTTTCAGTCTTTTCTAATTGTGGGTTTTCCAGACCTGTGGAAACTTTTTTCTCCTGTTTTTTTGATATTAAAAAAAAAAATTGTTTAGAGATCCAGACTACTTTCTATCATGTAAATCTTATAATGGATTTCTAATAAATCAGAATTAGTAATAGTTTTGAACTAAGCATAAGTTTTCTGAACAAGCTAATGGTACAAATATTATTAAGCAAATGTTTAATTATTTTAAGTAAAATGTTTCTCCATTTAAAACTTTGTAATTCAGTGAGTATCAAAAAGTGTTTTCCCTCCAGTTAACTGAAATTACAGCCCCTTTTAAATTGTAATACTTTAAATAATTTTTCTCTTCTAATAACTTTACAAATTTTTATCAAGTAAGGCACTTTTATAAAAACTTTAGTTTCCTATTATGAAAATTTGGCTCAAAGTAAAAAAATAAAAATAGGTCTTAGAAGAAAATAATTTTATAAAATGTTTAATATTTTAAAATCATAGTGTTTTTTTTGTTTTGTTTTTTTTTGTTTTTTAAGGATTGTATTTTGAAGTTAATCTCTACACCCAGTGTAACACGGGGCTGAAACTTACAACCTTAAGATCAAGAGTCCCATCCTCCACTGGACTGAGCCAGTCATGTGTCTCTTAAAATCATAGTCCTTTAAAATCATATTTAAAAAAAATTCCAATACTTTAAAGCCAAGAATTTATTAACATTTTACTTCTAGTAATTTAATATTCAATTAAAACCTATTTGTATTTTTTTTAATTTGGAGTAGGGTGGTTGCTTGTACTCTTCAAAAGTACAAAGTTCACTTTCTGTAAAACATGAAATATTTTAAAACTCCTTTAGTAAAATGTGATATGAAATATACCAAACATATGTAAGATTATTTTTAAACAAATGTTTATAATTTTATGTTCTAAAATATCTATTGCACTTCGAATCAGTTATGGTAGATGGTTACATACGTATTTCAACAGTGCAGTCAATTCTCTAAACATTTTTATATTCTTTTTAGAATTTACTTACATTCTGACTCTAACGTACATAATTGAACACATAAAATTACATAAAATGAAGTCCTTGATTTCACCCAAAAGCTTTTTAGTGATCTATACAACTTTTAAACTTGCTTGTTTCTAAAACTAACAAACAAAAATACCTAAATCCTTTTTTAAAAAAGAATTGGAGTTTTAAGGTAGTTCCAAGAAGACAACAGAGTAATTTAAAAATAGTTTCATTAGAAGAGGGATTATTTAAAAAAAAAAAAGAGGGATTAGCAATTTAAATGGGAATAATATTTGAAGTAGACACTTAAATGTTTAACTCATGCTCACCATTATTTACAATTTGAAACAGCCTTACAGCAACATATATGTTTTAAGTATTCTACAGCATAGTATAAAATAAAAGTCAAGATGATTTATATTATTACAAATTAATCCCAAGAATTAATTTTACAAATAGCAATTCCTAAAATAAATATGACTTTGTTAGTTAAAATGTAAAACTGGGACAGGTTTTCTTTGACTCTTAACTGTTTTTTTGGAAATGTTTGTAGAAATTATAGATTAAAATTCCATATTGAGTTATCTGTGTATTTCCTAATCTTTAATGGTTGTTTTGCATGAATTTCAGATGAAATTATTTAAATATTTGTTTGCTTATGAGGCGCCTGGGTGGCTCAGTCAGTTGAGTGTCTGACTTTGGCTCAGGTCATGATCTCACAGCTCGTGAGTTCAAGCCCCACGTCAGGCTCTGAGTTGACATCTTGGAGCTTGGAGCCTTCTTCAGATTCTGTGTCTCTCTCTCTCTGCCCCTAACCCACTTGCATTCTGTCTCTGTCTCTCTCAAAACTAAATAAA
This sequence comes from Panthera tigris, assembly GCF_018350195.1. Classification (NCBI taxonomy): domain Eukaryota; kingdom Metazoa; phylum Chordata; class Mammalia; order Carnivora; family Felidae; genus Panthera; species Panthera tigris. The sequence goes on from NC_056663.1 coordinate 90,210,298, forward strand.
CATTAAAAAATTAAAATAAAATAAAATAAATTTGTTTGCTTAAACACTGCCTATGAGCAACATTATCTAAAAACAAATAAGAGTTAAATTGAACAGGTTTGTGGGGCAGGAGTGGGCTGGTGGGGTGAAAAATACTTTGGATCTATAATACTGCTTAGGTCATTAACCAACATCTCAATAGAACACTTTTCAGGAGGAAAGGGAGATGGATGCTGTCGTCTTTCCTCTCCATTTATTTTTTATGGTTATTTATTCACAGATGATGTGGGCAGACTGTGTGCAGAGAGAAAGCATGGGTAATTTACAGGCAGATGTAACCCTCAATTGGCTAGGATATTCAAAGTGCTCTAAAGAATTAAGAGGGAAGTAGGTCATTTGAATCATAAACGTTTTTAACATTTACTTCATAAATGAAGCTAATATGTACTTGTTCTAAAAGTAAAGGAAAAACCTGGCCTTAAATAGGATAAGGAAGAAAGTTAAACAAAACAGAATTATTAAACCATCCCAGTTTCCACACCTCTATGAAAGTCAGTAGGAGGTCTACTTCTGACAGTGTACGAACCAGCAGGAGAGTTTACTAATGAAAGACAAGATACATGTGTTGACATAGCATTAAATGACTGGTTTGTCACTCCCCCAGGATGTGAATTGTGGATTCTGTGTTGTAGTAGCACAAACTAACTGCTTTTATCCTTTTGTTTTCTTAATTTTAACTTCTCACACAAATTAACAGCTCTTTGTTTGCCATTTGCATGTTTATTTCATGTCATGCTTGGTTAAAATTAAAATTGGCCCACTAGCTATGGCACTTCAGAATATAGTACTTCTTCAAAGACCTGCAGGATGACTTAATGAGTATGCAATGCAATTCTCTTAAGTCAAATTAAATTTAAGCTGTCTATGTTCCATACTGCAATAGTACATTGTATATGATATAAATTGAGAGTGCTCAAAAAAGGACGGTTGTATGTCTTCCATATGTAAAAAAAAAAAAAATGCAATATAATTGGCTAGCTATGGATTTTTACTCCTGCCACCGAGAAATTTCTGAGTTATAACATTGCAGATCTATGGCATTGTGTCCCTGAATATGAACAGCAACAGGACCTAAAAAGATCAAAGCTCAAGTTTGCCTTTGAAAAAGAGACTGTTGTAAGAAAAACAATTTTCTCCTTGTTATCACCATGGGATATATCCATGGGCTGGATAGGTCACATTGTCATTTAAATTCTTTAAAGTCAGCTTTTCAGGGTAAAAGAATAATCAAAAGTAAAGCATGCTCCTGAGGATCCTGAAATTTATTTAACTCTGGCAGCAACATTAGCAGGTGGATGCCAGTGGCCAGGGAAGAGGACCTATAACCAGATAAAATCAAAAGCAAGGAATTTATTAGTCTTAATTTTTTCTTTTAATATCAACATCACAAGAATTACTGCAACTAGTTAGTGTTACTAGTACTTTTAATTAAGAGATTAATATAAAGAAAAGACTGATCGAATCTGCTATTATCAATGCGTACATATTTATTGCAGACGGAGGTCGATAGGAGTGCATGAATCATGATTTGACAATTACTGGCAAGAGGCATTTTCCCTCCACAAAATCAGCAGTATATCCTTAATCTAATTGAGTGTGTGCTCACCTATGTTGGTTTAGAAATAGAATACTTTAAAACTTCAACGCTTCTATTTGTTTCAGATGTAATTTTGTTAAAGTGAGAAAATTTGGTCAGTTTGAAGAGAGCCAAATTTTAGAAAAAAAAATACTGATGTTGAATATTGCTTAAAACCAGTAGGGTGTGTCTAATTACTGGAAATCAACAGTTTCCAGAAACAAGTCTAATAAATATGTTTTAAAATTTATTATATTGGTCTTTTTAGCCACAGCAGGCCTGGGAATTACCTGCCCTAATTTTCTAAAACAGCACAGAGAATTTTGTGAAAATATTATTGGAAATGTTTCTTCCATAAAATATATAGATATAGATAGAGTATTCCAATCTAAGAAAACATATCAGCTAAAAGAAAAAAGAAAAAAGTAGTATCTGACTTAAATACTTGGTGCCTAGGATATCAGTGATTAGATACAGCAGTTAACTCATTTTTTAACCCTTGGCTGCAGAGTGAATTTATTTTTAAAGTATGCGCAAGGGTTTTCTTCTTTCTCTTTCCTTTTTTCCCCTTCCTTTCTTCCTTACCCTTTCCTTCCCTTTGTCTTATTCCAGTTTTTTATCCCATAATCATTATTTTTACTCTTTCTCTTCCTGATAGTCTCTAATTGTATATCAATAAATGTCCTTGAATGTATAGGCAAATTTGAAAAATAAAATATGTGTATTACATTAAGGAAATACTATTGTTCTAGACATTATTCTCTTCACTTTTTTTCTAAGTTTTTTTTTTTTTTAAGTTTTATCCATGTTACTGCACATACTTTAAAGTTTCTCTTTTGACTACTCTTTTGGGTTTTATTCTATAGTAGCATTCATGATATCATTTACATCTTGTTGATAGATTGTCTAATAGGTATTACATTGTGTTCACTCTCTAGTATTCAAGCATTGCTATAGTAAAAACCCCTGTACTATGTCCCCTTAGGTACGAAACCCAAAGTTTTTCTAGAATGAATATCCAAGTATGGATTGCTGGATCATCAAGTATAACTATCTATAATTTCACTAACTTTCTCCCTGTGTATTATGAAGATTGTTTTCCCACAGCCTCACAATCATTTGCTAATACTTCACTTCTACATTTTTGTCAAGGAGGTGGGTATAAAATGGTTTTGCATTGATTTTAAATTTTCAGCAAAAACATCAAGTTTCACATATTTGTTGATCATTTGATTTTTGCCTATACATTTGCTTTTTATATTCTCATTCAATGTTGTTCTAATGAACTTATTTTATATTTGTAAACGGCCATGCATGTTATCTATTATCCCATTTGTTTTGTCGTTCTAATTATCTTCCCCCATGGTTACCAGTTTGCTTTTTCTAAAGAGAAATTCACCACATTTTTAACTTATTTTTTTATTTTAGGAAGTTGCTTATTTTAGGAGCCCCTGCCACACTTTAAGCGGCAAGCATATATTTTGTCCTTATTTTAAGGTCGCATGGTGAAAAGCAAGTACAGAAAAATTAAGGACTTTGGTCAAGTTCACTCAGTCAACAGCAAAACTGGGTATCCATCCACAAACGTGTGTCAAAGGAAGAAAATGCCCCTTGTTTAGTGCCAAGAGATTCCACCCACAACGTTGGATGAGCAAGCATGAAAACCAAGAGATGCCTGGCTCAGGACTAGAGATCTGCAGCCTGTTTGGAATTTTGTTTAGTTACAAATAATAGACACTATTATTGCTAGCGTAAGTAGAAAACAAGCTTGTATATTAAAGAATAATAAGTGGTAAACAAAGTCCTGGGAAACAAAGACTAATGTTCCAGGAACAATGGCCAGTTCTAAGGTAATGTCAAAAACCATGTTGTTTCTATCAGGATCACAGCTCCAAACAGCAAAACCCAACAACCAGATTTGACTGCAGTTGCTCTTCTCCCATCATTTTGGACACTATTATTTAAAGATTGTTAAAAACTGAGAACAAACCAAGGGTTGATGGGGGGTGGGAGGGAGGGGAGGGTGGGTGATGGGTATTGAGGAGGGCACCTTTTGGGATGAGTACTGGGTGTTGTATGGAAACCAATTTGACAATAAACTTCATATATTGAAAAAATAAATAAATAAAAAATAAAGATTAGTTTTCCAATTATTGATTCCTCCAAAAGCAAGATGTCTCTGCTACTATCTGGGAAAGCAATATGACAGATTCATTTATATTCCTCACTTCTAAATTGGAGTTTCAATTTAGTGTACATGATAGGTCACCTCTGTTAAAAAGGAAGTGAAACTCATAATATTGGCATGTTGCCAAACACTGAAAAGTTAAATCAAAGGATAATATGTAGTAACTAATAAGAAAAGTGTTGACTACAAACTACATTTGGTTCTCTGGTTTTCATCTTCCCATACTACTGAAGAGAATTTTTGAGTCAATAAATCAGAGGTAGTTTGAATAATTAGCATATTTATAAAATTTATACTTTATAATTTGATTATTCATCTCAAAAACTACCTTATTGGTTCATTGACTCATTCACCTATTTAAGAAAAAATGCTGACTGATCTATTCGCTATCAGGATAAAAAACAAACCAATAAACAAAAGTTTATATAATAATGTCTTAAAATTAACTTAATATCAAAAAAAATTATTAACAGTTTAATACATTAATTTGGGGAAACTTTTTCTATTATAGATTAAGGTCAGAAACCTGAAGCCTCCAAGATTAATTTATATTATAAAGGAAATTTTAAGATGCTCTGGTCTACCCAGTATAAACAAAGATAAAAGCAGGACCTTTTCCTCAGAAATTAATCTTATGTACCCAGAAACTCTAATGACCACATTCTAATTTTCCTTTACTAAAAACCACAAATTTAATTTAGCATTTACCTAAATATAGTTTTCCAGGGCACTAACCCAAATGGAATTACTCAAAATGTCTTCTATAGCCAATAATCTCATAACATGTTACGTATCAAACATACTACTTGCATTTTTTATTTAACAAGTGAGAATATTAAAGATCTCAAAGTATCTTACCTGCAATAATAAAACCTTTAAAACTGTTAAAACACTTTTTCTCTGACAGATGAATAGTACCTTGACTAGGTCAACATTTTGGTATTTGTGACCCTTTTCTCTCAGTTGTCTCGAAGTGCTTCTTCTGCTTTTGTTATAAATGGGATGTCCAATATAAGTAACTCTTTGTGTCCAAATTATTGAGAGAGAGAATATTTGAATAAAATGATTTTAATTCCAGGCTAAATACTGCTCATGCAAACCAGTAAAGCCATTTGACTATTTTGGCTCGCATACATTCTTGTTGGGTGGAGCCTATGTACAGCAGTTGTTACCCATTTTGAATATTAACCCATTCAGATGGGTGTCTTTTATTGCTAGACTTACATAGAACTACTTGAAAGCTTTCAATTTACACATTCAAGGTTGCCGAGGCATAGACTATTCAATGATTCTTAATCTATTTATTAGTTCTCCGTACAATTGTTTTTCTCCTCCTAGAAGTACAATCTTCACATGTGAAATCTTCATATTTTCTGAATCTACCAAGCATGTCACCATGTCACTTATATTTTCTTTCATTATGACATTTCATGATCCGTTTGGTCAATTCTTGTTTTGTACTTTAATTTTTTTTTTTTTTTTTTTTATTCTAGGGTGTCTGGGTGGCTTAGTTGATTAAGCATCCAACTCCTTTAGATTCAGGTCATGATCTCACGAGTCTGTGAGATCGAGTCCCTGTCAGGCTCTGTGCTGACAGAGTGGAGCCGGCTTAGGATTCTCTCTCTCCCTCTCTGTCTGCCCCTCACTTCCCACCCCATCTCTTTCTCAAAAATAAACATTTTAAAAAATTATGCTATTGATCTTCCAGGTCACTAATTTGGGTGTCCTCAGTGTCATGCCCTCCTTCAATTTATTTATTGAGTTGTTCAAGTATAAAATAAGGTTCTTTGTGTGTGTGTGTGTGTGTTATGTTTGTTTTGCTGCAAACTACAAACCCCTTTTTGATGTTACAATTAACTTTATTCCCTTACTGCTTTTTTGACTTTTCTGTTGTATTGTCTGTCTTTCTAAAAACCATTATCTAATCATGTCTTCTATCAATTCCGACTTACCTTCTGTTATTGTCATGCCAGTCTTTGATCCACTGGTTGTTAGAGTGCTTAAGTATCATCAACAGGTTGTTAAGTGTTGAACGTGAGTGGTGAATATAAGAAACCAGCTAAAAGTTCCTTGCTGATAATTCTGGAGGAAGTCTCTCTGCCACCTTTACTACTTTAATTCCCACAGCCTCCATACTCATGGATATCTCAGCCAACACCCTTAACACCTTTTTATCGCTTTATGAGAGGAAGGCAAACTAGGAACATGGGCTGATGTACAACTTCCCACCATGAATTCAGAATCTACTGCTTAATGGTTCAAGGGCTTTATGATGCTGACCTAATAAGAGCATGCCCAGAACAAAGAAAAAGAGCTCATACAAGTTTTGTTTTCCAGAACTTCCGGAAAGCACAAGCCTTCATTTACCCCTAGATATGTAGACTTTAGTGTACTTGCTCAAAAAGAACATTTTTAGCCCCTTAAAAGAGCAGAGATTATACGAACCTTAAAAAATGTGTAATTCAAGTGTCCATCTATTTTCTCAATCAATATGTTTACATGTTTGCCAAAAAATTACTGAGTGCCTACTCTATGTCAAACACAATAGGAGTCATAGAGATGCAGAAACATATTGTGACCTCACCCTCACAGAACCTAAAGTCGATGGGAAGAAACAAACATCAAACTTAAAAGATATATAGAAGCTGAAATAGTATGCAAGCAAGTGTAAAATATACATGTGAAATACCACGAGAAAGAGGTATACTGAACTCTGGGACACCTAATGGGCAGCTGCCACCTGGGAAGAGAGATGAAAGACAGTTTCATGGAGTAAGAGATATTTTGATCAAATAAAGAGGATATGTATGAGTTTCCTGGGCAAAGTATAGAGGGACCAGCATTGTAGGCTTAGAACTTAGAAGATAGTGAGTAGGCATTTAATGCAAATAACTTTGGAGGGATTAGCAGAAGCAAGAATGGGGGGGGGAGCTTTCTTAATTACAACAAAACTTTTGTTTATAGCCTTAGAGCAAGCAATGAGAGTGACTGTGAAATTTTAATCAGGGAGTGGCATAATCAGATTATTATTGTTTAGAGGAAAAATAAATCCATATAGAATATGGATTTGAGCAAGGGAGGCCAGCTGAAAGTCTACTATGGTATTCAAAAGAAAACACGTTAATGGCTGAAAGTAAGGTGCTGCTCGTCATGGAAATCGAGTTCAATTTGTGAAATTAGGAGGTAAAATCATCGCGTATTTGACTTAGTGTATGAAGAAGAAGGAGGCACCAAGCATAATTTCTATGTTATTTTTTTCTTAAGTGGATGCATATTGGTTCACATTCATGACAAGTATGGAAATGTCATAAAACCAGTTTGGAAATGATAGTCTTATTATCAATTATAAGCATTTTTTGGTTAAGTTTAAAATATCAAAAGGAAATAGAGAATAAGAAAAAAAGAGTACAAGGCTGGAGACATGTATCAGACATTCATCTCTGTATGGGTGGAACTAAAGTAACTGATAAAAGCTAGGACCACTAATTAATTTGAATGATGGCAGAATACAGATTTTAACTACACTAAAGAAGAAAACAAGCTTTCAAAGAGAGGAATTCATAAGGATAAAGACAAAGTAGGAGTGTTTGATGTGAATAAAGCCAAAGGAAGACCGTTTAGAGAAAGAGAAAGAGATACATTCAAAAGTGTGCAAAGTTTCCAGAGCCAAGTACAAGAAGGAAAAAGTCCCAATGGATTTAGTCACATCAAAGTGAGTTGTGATTTATTGAAATAATAGAACCAGAATCTGCTTTGCAAAATGTTGATGAGTAAAAGGGAATTGAGAAGATAGAGACTGAATTTTAGAAAATTCAGTACCAGATTTTGAATGAGTCAGAGAAAGGAAAGTTCTGTATGATCTCACTTATATGTGGAATCCAAAAACAAACAAAGCCAAACTCATAGATAAAGAAAACAGGTTGGTGGTTGCCAGAGCCAGGGAGTAGGAGTGGGTGAAATAGCAGTCAAGAGTTACTGGCTTCTAGTTATGAAACAAATAAGTCATGGGATGTACATACAGCATGAGGACTATAGTTAATACTACTGTATTGCATATTTGCTAAGACAGTAGAATTTAGAAGTTCTGTCGTCACAAGAAAAAAATTGCCATTAGGTGCGATGATGGATATTAACTAGACTTATTTGGCAATACCTGTACATATGAAATTATTTGTTATACACGTGAAATTAATATATGTTAATTTTAACTCAATAACTTTAAAAAAGAAGGTTTGATTCCATGAGCTTGGGCCTCGAAACTCCCACAAGTGAAGTCAAAACAATTATAGATTTCCCCTCATTTGTCTTCCATTTCTCAGGGATTACTGCCCTTACTTTCTTGATGTCTAGTGTCTTGAAAACTGTCTGGGTGTTGTAGCGAAACCAATTTGACAATAAATTTCATATTAAAAAAATAAAATAAAACGAAATGCAATTTTCTTCAAAGAAAAAAGAAAACTGCATATGCAGCGTTTTGTGTTTTGTGTGTGTGTGTGTGTCTGTGTGTGTGTGTGTCTGTGTGTGTGTAGTTGTTTAGTTTTCATAAGTCATGTGCATGAGGGTAAACCTTATCTACTGATTCCTGATAATCCACCTTGGCTGAAAATGGAAGTCCCTGCCTATAGATTTTTGACAGACTAAAGGTAGCATGTGAAAAGTCAAGAAAACCTCCAAGGTTTTGGCTTAAACTATTATAAATATGACTTTGCTGTTAAACTGATAGGAACAGATACTATACTTGATCTTAGCCAAACGGCCGAGAAGTGATATTATGACTTTGCTATTAATTGAGGCAGAAAGACTCCTTAATGATGTTCCTTAAATGGTGTTATTCTTTCCCCACAGTTCTCAAATCTGCCTGAAAATTAGAAACAGCTAGTGAGTTTCTTACAATACTCTTGAATTTCTCCCAAACCCTTACAGCAGAAGATTTTTAGTGTGGCCCCAGGACACCGGTATCAGAAGATTTCCACATTATTCTCATGTTCAGTCATGGCTGGAAAGCAATGCTCCATACTATTGCTTCTGTCACTTTAATATGCTTATGAACCACTTAGGGAACTTATAAAATTCAAATTCTTCTTCAGTTTTTCAAGGTGATAAACTTTGTATTTCTCACAATGTCCTAGCTGGTTCCGATGCTGCTGGTGCACATTTTGCACAGCAAGCTACTGCTGCTATTCAAATCCATGACAGAGTGTAAAACATTCGTGTTAGCTATTCTGTATTAAAAAGATGTACGAAGTAAAAGATGTAATGGCTAATTAAGTTTGGCAGACAGTGAGTTAAACAAGGTTAGAGTTTTCTTTATTGCAAGATTTTTCATAGCTAATGCCCTCCTAAAGTTTCTTTTTCCCATACTCCGTTTTCATGGAGCATGTTACAGGATTAGCAATTTGCAAAACTCACTATCTTGTACTAAGGCAGAAGTTGAGCTATCTTCAAATAATCTTTGCTACTTTCTTAAAAGCTTACAATTTTACTGCGACATCCGTTTAACTGATTTGTTTTCAGTTTCCTAATCTGATTCACAACTTGATGATTCTAATTTATTTACAAATGCAAGTAGGTTTTACAAAAAAAACAAATTAATCAGGCTTTAGATTTTAAAGTGATAATGTACATACACATGATTCTTTGTTTATACTTAAAAAATGCTTTACAAGTGAATATACTTTTTCTTTGTTCTCTTCTATAGCTTTCCCATGCACACATTTTCCTAAGATTTTCTTTGCATAATTTCATAGCATATTGTTTGCTGATGTATTTTTGTTAACCAATATTTTGTGAAACAATGAAATAAGAGAAAAATAATCTTAGGGCACCTGGGTGGCTCAGTGGGTTAAGCATCCAACTTCGGCTCAGATCATCATCTCATGGTTTGTGGGTTCGAGCCCCTTGTCAGGCTCTGGGTTTACAGTTCAGAGCCTGGAGCCAGCTTTGGATTATGTGTCTCCCTCTCTCTCTGCCTCTCCCCCACTCATGCTCTGCCTCTCTCTGTCTCTCAAAAATAAATAAATGATAAATGTCATGATAGCATGACAGCCCCAAACCTGTGGGATGCAGCAAAGGCAGACATAAGAGGGAAGTATATAGCAAGACAGGTCTTCCTTAAGAAGGAAGAATGGTCTAAAATTCATTGCCTCTTCAGAAGCTGAGTGACAAGTCCCAAGCTTGCCAGGATTTACAGACCTAGAGGTAAACATAAACTCATTTTACATAGATGCTAAAGTGACAATGAGTCTTAGTTTCTGCTGCCTTATGTAGGAAGGACTTTGGCATCTCCCCTGATGCTCCTCACGCCATGATATTTAGAGTCATAAATATTTTAAACTTCCCAAGAAGTTTATGTCTCACAAATACTCAGGTTCTTATTTTTTTCTGTTCCAATCTCTTTTCTAGATGTATTGCTCATCGCATGGATTTGCTGCTCTACCAGAGGCAGAGATCCAATTAAGGGACATCATGAACAGATGGATCGAGCTGTGGTATGAAGGGGGTGTGGATCCTGAGAGAGAATTGGTTAACTGACACCAGAGATACATGAAATGGACGGAAAATCAAAATGAATGTACATTAACTTGAATTTTCTATCCCATTATCTTCATTAATACGAGTTTACTGTGCTAAAACATTCTTGTTCAGCAATGTAAAATTCCAAAAAGTTTCATTCCAGGAACTTTTTGAAAGATACAGCAACTCTTCAATGGGAAGCATCAAATAATAGTTTACACCTTACAACTCTTTTAATCCCTTACTACAAATCTTTGCCTGGCTGTTCTTACCAATTCTAAATTATTCCATCACGATTCTTATCCTAATTGAGCCCCTCCTCTGAAGTATCCTCTATAAACAAGACATCAAAATCTTAACAAATATCCCAACTTTGTCATTCTCTCTCAGAGATGTTACTAAGACACTGTCAAAGTGGTGTTCTCATGTTAGAATGTGAATATTTTTCTTTTTCTGAACAAACAGGACTTTCTGACAGAGATAAAGAGCTCTCTATAATGATAAAGACTCTATCTTTTTTTCCTAAAATCATTTACTTCTCATATTCTAAGGTGATAGTTTTGGAGCCATGTGTTTATATTTAAAATAGTAATAAAACCCAGAGCCAATGATTACATTCTAAAATGTGAAAACCTAGGTGATTTTCCCCTTCTCTCCCTAAGAAAGGATTTGTTTACGTTCCAAACTAAAAAAAGACCCATCTATCTCTACACAGACTGGAGTGAGGAGTGGGGTTACTATGCCAACACCTATATATTAAGCTTCTAATTTCAAAATTTTGATTCTTCTCCTATAGTATAGGTCCTCTCTACTCCCTTCCACATGCAGGTCTGTTTGGCTCTCACCATGTTGCCTCCTGGAGGAAAATGGAGCATGGACAAACAGTACTAAGATATTCTATAAATAAATAATCAGTTTTGCCTTTGATCCAGAAACCTTGTATATACTGTCAGAATAAAATAAAATATAAATATATATTCACTCCTTATCATATAAGCATTAAAATTAGCCTCCTGTTACTAATAGGCTGTTTTGGTGACATTTTTGAGAACCAGTATTCTATGGTGCTGAAATTCACAATGGTTTTGTGAAGAAAAAAAGGAAAAGAGGAAAAGAGAGGAGAGGAGAGAGGAGAGAAGAGAAGATAAAAGTGAAAAAAGAAAAAAGAGAAAAGAAAAGAAAAGAAAAGAAAAGAAAAGAAAAGAAAAGAAAAGAAAAGAAAAGAAAAAGATCACCTCAGCTATTCAGTCTTTGCAAGCTCTGAAAGCACCTTGATGGTAGCAAAGCTTCAGAAAGCACCATGCTCCTTCGTTGTTTGCTTCCTTCCCCTATTACCCTACAAAACCCCACATAATCCACAAACAAGACATAGATATCAAGTTTTGCAAACTAATGCCTAAGGGATTAATCGGTCCATTTATTACAGTAAAACTCCAACTAGGGCTCAGTAAAGACACCTTACTATAATCCAAAATATTTCTATGGCCCAAATACCCCTACATGACACACAAGAGATTCAGGGCAATGAGTGACTCTCTACATCTCCAGTAAAATGTTAAGTTTTTTTTCAAAGCTTTTCAGATGGAACCATGTGTTATACTGTTATTCCTGCCTTTGCCAAAAAATTTCAGTCAGCCTCCAAAAGTCTGTCCTATATTCCCTGTGCTCACTTCGTCCTCCAGCCTCTCTGCTGTCCTGCTATAATCCTAAATTCCCAGTATAAAAGTCATCCAAACACTGAAAGATCGCTTCCATGCTTCATCATTCTGGTTTGAAATTTCATAGATTTTAATGCGGTCTTATTTTTAACATGTAAAACTATATAAAATGTGGTGCTTCTTAAGTATTTATGTGTCTTACAAATTACTTTGGGTCTTGTCACATTGCAGATTGTGATTCAATAAGCCCAGGTAGGGTTTGCGTGTCTGTATTTCCTACAAGCTCCCAGGTGATGCTGCCATTGATGGTCTAAAGACTCCACATGAGGTAGCAAGGTGTTATAGGAAAACAAGCCTCCAGAAGAGTTTGCACATTTCAATAAATGTAAGGAAGACCTTCTAACACAGGATGAGCTATTATTGATTAAAATGCGGAAGCCAACTGTGTAAAGATGTGAGAATTGCCCTTCAAAGGGAATTAGTGATAGCTGGATACTAAATTCTTGCCTTTACCTTCTCTTTTCCTCTGTTCTTTTCCTTCTTCTCTTCCCATTGTGTCTAAATACCCATTCTTGTTTCTTCTTTTGCATTTATGTACTAATACTTAATCTCCTTTTATCCCCTTCCATTCAACTTCTAAAGAAATGATTTTTATATTTCTACTTATTACTTTCAGGTTCATTTCCAAATTGTCTTGCTAAACTCTGCATGGTTCCATCTAACTCGCCCACATTCAGGATGATCTCATAAAGAAATGGGCTATCAATATTGCACAATCATTTTTGAGGGGCATTAAAAAGATTGAGGCATTGTGAGTTATGCTAGACCAAAAGATACATAATATTCTCTAACAGTAAGCTTCCCCAAGTGTAGCTTAAGCAAGTCTGTAGTGATTATATTTTGTTTTTATTTTTATTGTCTAAATGTTTTTACTTAAAACAAATCATTGTGCCAAGAAAGAGCTGACTTTCCCCATTCCAAATTAAAACACACCACAATAGGGGCAAATGTGGTTTAGTAGGATTGGTCCACTATGTGAATGGATATCCTTCTACTCACTGTGGTTGGGGCAACTTAATTCATCAGCAGTCATTCTTACACAATGTATCAACCCCAAAGTATTAATGTCACACAAAAGGAAGTGGTCTTAATATCATGAGTGGGGCAGTATGTTCTACAAATGCTAAAATGTAGAAGCACGAACACAAAAATTAAATAATTCGGATAATTTTCCATTTCTGCTTACTCCTGTAATAAAAAGTAGTGTTGGGGTCTGACACCTAGATTTGGTTTTTATTCTGGCCATTTACAAAGTGTTTCCCCATCTGATTTGTGTCAGTAGGGTTATGGATAAAAGTTCATTAACTTTAAAAAAAAATTTAGTGTTTATTTATTTTTGAGAGAGAGAGAGAGAGAGAGAGAGAGAGAGAAAGAGAGAGAGCACAAGCAAGGAAGGAGCAGAGAGAAAGGGAGACACAGAATCCAAAGCAGGCTCCAGGTTCTGAGCTGTCAGCACAGAGCCCGATGTGGGGCTCGAACTCATGAACCGTGAGATCATGACCTGAGCTGAAGTCAGACGCTCAACCGATGGAGCCACCAAGATGCCCCAACTTTTTTTTTTTAATTTTAGAGAGAGAGAGAGAGCATGTGAGTCAGGGAGAGAAGTGGAGGGGGAGGGAGAGAGAGACAGAGACAGAGAAGGAGAGAGAATCTTAAGTAGGCTCCATGCTCAGGGCAGAGCTCGATGTGGAGCTCTATCCTACAACCCTGCAATCATGACCTGAGCCAAAATCAAAAGTTGAACACTCAACCAATGGAGCCACCCAGGTACCCCAAAATTTCATTCACTATGGAGAGAGGTGTAACTACTCCTTCCTCCTCTACTTGCTTTCATGCTCATGTTCTTTGGGGTGGTTGCTATCTGAGTATTTTATAGCCACTTGGCTATTTGGCTTCTTCCAAAAACTTGTCCAAATCAAGGACCTTCCTCAAACTGAACTGGTCCTTCTCGGCCTTTTTGTCTGTGGCCCAAACCAGAAAACTCCTTATTGAGAACAAATCTGTTGGTCTTTATTCTGGCTTCTAGGTCATCACCATACCTGACCTTGTCCAGAATTTTACTGGGCCTGTAAATATTCTGAACCATTATCTTTGACACCTCTGCAGACTTGATCACAAACGTTGTAAATTTCATTTTTTACACCTGTAAAAATACTGTCCATACGCTTGGATTGCTTGAAGAGCTCTTGGTCATACTGAACGTCTTTGGACATCTGAGGATTGGGCACATGAAGAGCGATGATGTCACTGATACCTCGATTTTCATTTGTCTGTAGTTTTGACCGTTTATTAGGAGCTTCCCTGGAAAGATTCCAGTCATGTGGTCTGTCTTTTTACCTGTCATGCCAGATTTCATCCCTCCCATGGGCCTCCCAATCCTCTTTTTTCACATGGGTTTTGATGCCAGCTCTTCTCTCACTGGCTTTCTGGGCTGTTTCTCTAAGATTCTCTCCATGTTTCTTCTTTTCTTTTTGAGCCATCTTTCTCTCTACTTGAGAATGCATTTTTACAGCTTCATGAACATTCTGGCCAGCAATATAGTGGGCTTCTGCCAGCTTGGCAATGTTCTCATTGAGACGAAATGTCTGCAACCCTCTTCTGCTCGCAGCCAAACATTTGTCTAATGGAATTGTACAACCCTTTGCATTTTTCCGGTTTGAAATATAAGGAGGAATCTTCCATTCTTATGGCTCCTTCATGGTCATCTTTTGGCTAGGAGAATGCATAACAGGCACAGGAGGAGAAGGTGGTCCTTAGGGAGCGTTCTTATTAATCTTGAACCTTGGAGGTTCCACTGGATCTTTCAGCATTCTCACCATCCAAATAACTCTGTTTAGCTCCAGAATCGAAAGCCACTCTTGGTTGAGATGGTGAGTATCAAATACACGGAGCAGCAGCCAGTTTATTAGCTGCTCACACTGGCATGGCTGCAGCAACCTTCTATGATACAGATTTTTCTAGGGCTACCCTTGTCTTTTCTGTTAGCTCTTTAATGGCTTCTTCATCAGGTCTTTGCAGGTCTGGATCATCTGCATTCATGGCTTCCTTGGGAACCAGGTCAGTGTACTTGCCATAAATGACCTTGTCGTTTGACTGTCCTGGCTGAGCAATTGCATTATATTTAAATTTCCTTCAGGATCTACCTGAATGGCGTGTGCATTTGACATTTTTTTTTCTTTCATCACATATCTAGTGGATACTGGGCAATATAGGTCTCTGGAAAAGTACCTCCATCTCCAAAATCCTCTAATAATCACAGTATCCAGTTTTTCTGGTACCCCATATGGTCTTTGAGAGACCAGAGAGGTCCTTCGTGATCTCTGGGGTCTTCCCTTTTCTTCGGCCTCAAGCTAGGTGAAGGTAAAAAGCTGGTAAACATCTTGTTCTTCCAGAGTGAACCGTAATGATTTTTTTCAGATGTTCTCTACTGTATCATCTTACCTACTATCTTCAACACATACACATACACACATAATTTTATTATAAACATTGTATTAGCTTTACCGAAGCCATTTTACAGGTATATTGTTTTTCAAAAAAAGAAACATTCTGAACTTATTGCTGTTTTGATCTTTTATTTCTTTTTTTGTGTTTCTTCTTTTATTTTAACGTATTTTATACAGATGCAGGGACAAAGTTAAAATGTGAAATAAATTTTCTGCAAATAGATTGTCTTGTTTGGAGAGCATAAATAAATCTGAGTACTATAATTTCTTTTCTAGTTGAAGTAGAAAAGGGGTATATAAGTTAAGGTTATGAGATAAAACTAGTTTTTTATGGTATTAATTTTTTTTCTTATTTTGGCTTTTTGCTACATTCCTGTCTTGTGACTAAGATGAAAAGTAGAGGAAGCTTGCAAGGAAAATCAGCTATAGAGACTGTGAGATCATCAGTATAAAAGATAAAAACAACTACCAAGTTTAAAAAGGTGGAGAGGGCAACACATGCTTAGAGAAAAATAATAAACTAGTTGAATAGAACTAGGTTCTAGAGAAGTGAAAATTTAGGAGTAGCAGATATGCAATTGATAAGAAAAATTAACATATACCTTAATTTTTAATGTTATTGTTCATAATTTTCTACCTTTGTTCTTATAATTTTTTTTTTCTTGGCTAATATTCAAACTGAAAACAGTTTCCTACAGTGAATTAGGTGCTATGCATAGCATAGAACTGGGGATGATGTGCACTGGTTCATTGAATTTACAATCCAAGTTAATATTATTGTGTAATGCTTCAGTGAGTGTGGTATACCTAAGAGGCAAATAAACTCTATCAGGCACCAAAGTGTCATTTGCTGTACCAGAAGCAGTAACAGAAATGGAACCCCAGTGTTCTGGAAGAAGATGTTTGCCTCTCGTGGGTGATCATGAGAAACTAATTTGCTCACAGTAGGATTGGATGATGATTGTGGCAGATTTGTCTTTACTTCTTTTTATTAAGGGCACAAGATCACAAAATTACCATTTGTATACTTGGGAAAACCAAAGATAACATTCAAATATAAAAAGAAAACACACATATCTACATACACTAACACATGGTCAGAATAAATGAATTGTCAAGCCTCAAACTTAGTGTTTTTCTGATGTATTTTAGTTTTTACTTCAGTATTAGAGTTCATCAGATATATTAAAGATATATATGTGAAAGACTAACTGTTTCTTGGAATGCCTAAATCAAAAAAAGAAAAAGAAAAAAAAAACTATGAATTTATGAATAGGAACAAGAAACTGTAATCTACTTGACTTTGGAGTTGACATCGGGGATGTATAGATAAATCCAAGGGTATGCTTAATTTAACTCAAAACAATATTATTTAGATCCGTCAAATGAAGAGGTTTGATAATTAAAACAATAATTTTACCATGGGAAGTATGTATACTGTCTGTTTAATTGTGAACCCACTGCTTATAATATTGTTTCACTGATTTTCTGAGACAGAGATCCCCAAATGCTGTGGCCATTTATTGTTCTTTTTTGTATACCCATGGGATAGGTAGCAACAAATGAGGAGAGTACACCTCTTAAATCATTTCACAAAATGTTCAGATAATTTCTACCCAGGAATAAAAGGACAGAACTAACATGCATAACATAAATACTATTAGATAGCAACTCTGATAGGTCATTTACATATGATATCTTATATAATTGCTTAGAAGTAAATTAATCTACACATTATCATTTTGGAATGTGAAGCTTAAATAATCATTGAGCTGGCATCTGTATGTTGTGTGAACATGCTGTTCACACTTGGTCCTGTCTACTACTCTTTTTTCCTTTAGATATATTATAGATATTAAGAATAATTATAAATTAAAACCAAAAAGATAGATGATAGGAAAAATGAGAACCACAAAACATATGAGTGCAAAAATTTCAGAAAAGTGTATTTAAAAGGCAAATAAGTTCATAAAATATTATTTCTTAAATGGATTATATTATCAAAATTGATTGAGCAAAGCTCACAAAAGTATACTTAGCACATTTTTCATTAATTATAATAGCATAGCCCCTTGTCCACTCACACTCTGTCTCTCTTTCTCTCTCTTTCTCTCTCTCTCTCTCTCTCTCTCTCTCTCTCTCTCAAAATAAACATTTAAACAAAAGATGCAAGAGGCTGGTGGTTAAAGGTGCCAAATGGCAATTGGGCTGCCTGGGTTTGAATTCCAGATCTTTCTCATAGCATCTGTGTGACAGTGGGCATGATAAGAATTCCTGTCTCCTCAGGTTACTGAGTAGCCTGGATTAAACAGGTTAAAACTCATGAAGCCCACAGATCAGTCACTGACACATAGCAAGTGGTCAGTAACAAATAACTGCTGAAATGTGCTAACAGCCGTCTGGCTCGTCCACACAGGGTCTGCTCCAGGACCCCCAGAGCATGCATTTTTTTGAAATATAATTTCTTTTCACTTACATACATAACGCTTTTTGAGGGATTTCAAGGATTTAAAAAATATATATAATTAATGATTTTATAGTCATTTTACTTTTCAATGTTATCTTTTATAATATATTTCACACTGCTCTAATGTTTTATATGAATTAAAAACTTGATTGATTCTTGGAATATCATACAAATTGCCTTTAAATGTTTTTTTTTTAATGTTTATTTATTTTTGAGAGAGAAGAGATGGAGAGTGAGAACACAAGCAAGGGAGGGGCAGAGAGAGAGGGAGACACAGAATCGGAAGCAGGTTCCAGGCTCTGAGCTATCAGCACAGAGCCCAACGTGGGGCTCAAACTCATGAACTGTGAGATCATGACCTGAGCTGAAGTCGGACACTCAACCAACTGAGCCACCCAGGTGCCCCTAAAGGTTTGTATTTTCAAGATGTATTTATTACAAAGTAAATTAAAAGAACTTTGTAAATTGCACATAAACACGATTGTTTAATTTGTCACAGCACATTTAAAGCATTCAATAGCAGTCAGAAAAGCTCTAAAATTACTGCAACTGTAGATATACAGATACCATTGTTCTAGCAAATAATTCTAAATCAGCGTATTTTATTACTTGCCAATCTCAATAGCTAAATTTTATAACAAGTAATTTTTCTTTTCTATTACCCTTATTTTAAACTCCTAGTAAAGGAAAATACAGATTTTATAATTTGAGAGTATACCTTTTTACTCTGATGTTTAACCAAAATCATTAAATGTTCATTTCCAAGTATACTTAATGAATACTCGAGTAGAAATAATGAGTTCCTTAAATATGCCTGACTTTAAGCAGCCGATTTTTACCATTTCTTCAGTTGCAATAAATATCCATTTCTGTTCACCCAGAAGAAATAATTTCTGGCAAATCACTTCTAAATTCAAATGTATGTTGATCTTATTTACTAAATCTTACTTAACAATAAACAGTAACAACCAACACTAACAACAATAATAAAATTTATGACTTGGCTGCCCCACCATTTAATTGGATATAATCTTTAATTATTGAAACTAATCACCGTCTATACAAAATCCATTATATTTTTTGTTTGTGGCTTCTGTATTTTACTGCATTATTCAAGCAATCTATCATCAGAACTAAAAGAAGTATGAATAAAGCACATACATTGTCTCATTGAATGGATATATTGAAAACAAAATTTAACTCAACTTTGATTTCCTTTCATATTTCAAACAAATGAACCAATTCATTGCTGGCTTAAGTACTTCTATGAATTAAATCACAATTATTAGCATATGTTGCCTGACTGAGGAGTGTCGGCTGATACAGGAGTATCATAATGAATCCAAAATAAATCTAAAGGTATTTGTAAAATACTTACAAACTATTACCATCCAGAATTGTTGCTAATTATCTTCTATTATAAGAAAAGCTAATGGGCACTTTTATCAATTATCTGTGATGTTTCCAAAAATTCTAACATATATAATTCTGGGTATCAGAAATGTTGCTTAAATTGTTCAAGTTTTAACCATTTGCAGGTGGAGGGGTCAGACATGATTCCAAACTTCTCAGGATGTAGTATTTGCAAACATTTGTGCATGTGTTATGCTTCTGCAGGGTTTCTCATTCTCCTGATAAGTACACTTAGTACTTAGTCATCATATAGCACAAACACGAATGTATGTAGCCTAGATGTCTATGAAAATGAGCCTTTTATCTATCCATCTTTACATATAGTGCTCTAGTTTTCATTTCTGAATTTCATATAGATGCTTTACTGCCTCTATTATTTCTTTGAAAAATATGCTATTAAAGAAATGAAAGTATATGTATATTTGACAAGTCAAAAGTTAATTCAGAGTTAGATGGTGGAGTAGTAGGGGGACCTGGGCTTGCCTCATCCCTTGAATACAGCTAGATCAACATCAAATCATTTTGAACACCTAGGAAATCCATCTGAGGATTGGGAGAAAGGTCTGCACAATTTGAGAGAGAGAGAGAGAGAGAGAGAGAGAGAGAACTTGGCAGGTATGAGGTGCAGAGGCATGAATTGGGGGAGATAACAGCTTCAGTGCCACAGAGGGTAGGGAGCCCTTTTCATGAAGAGAAGCAAAGAAGGGGAGAAAGCATCACATTGGATTTGTGCATGAAAATCACCACCCCCCCCCCCAAATCACTGACTGGGGAATAGGGAGGAACAGACTACCACAAGTTTTTGCAAACAGTTGAGCTCAAATATTGAGGTTTTGAAAGTTGGTGCCATTCACTGAAGTTGATCCAGGCAGACAGTGGTGCTCCTGGGGAGAAGGAGGGCTGAGGCCCGGGAGTGGACAGCAGACAGTGTAGTGTGGGAATCCACTGGGTGGCACTGGGAGACAATATTCCTTTTCCTAGAGTGCATTTGGAAGAGGGTATATTGATTCTCCAAAGACAAAAGACCTGGCTGAGTCTTTGAATAGCACTTCAAAGATAGGGGACCGAGGTGTGCCCAGAGGGTGGATAACCTGATCACAGCTTCTCGCTGTGCTTCACCATAAATTCCAGGCACCTGTGCAGCCATGTGATTGCTTTTCTGGGACAGAACAGTGCCAGCACAGTGCTGCAAGTCTCTTCCCCAGAGGAGGGTAGTGGGTCCGTACCTTGCCAGTTCCCTTAAGAGTTAGAGTCCTGAATTCCCACAGCACGCCAGAGAGAAAACACTGTGGCACCACGTTAAAAGCCCAGACACAGGAGTTGAGAGTGGGGACCTGACAGAAACTGAGAACTCAGAAAAGGAGATTGCTCACTCATCTGTGAGGGTTTTCTGGAACGGCAGCTGGTGAGAAATCCCTGCCCTGGGGATGAGAGAGAGGGGTGGTGCCATCTTCCCCCAGTTCACAAGCACTGTGGGACTTCAGTGAGCAACACAGTGCCCCAATGGAGGCTGGAGGCCTCCCTGTGCCCTGCAGGGGCATCTTTACTAGGGAAGGTCTGACTACCAGCCAGGATAGCGGGCCTTTCCCCCAGAAGACCAACATAGGACCCCCATGTGCACCAAGACTACTGAACATAGAGTGCTCCAAAGCGTTGGCTTTAGTTCTTTATTTTTTTTTATTATTATTTTTTTTTAAACCAGGCTTACAGTTTTTTGTTTTGTGTACATTTGTTTTTGTTTCTGTTTTTTCATTTCCTTTCTCTGTTTTTTTGGGATCGGGCTTTCTTTCTTTCTTCCTTTTCCTTCCTTCCTTCCTTCCTTCCTTCCTTCCTTCCTTCCTTCCTTTTTCTTTGGAATAAGGCTTATAGTTTTTTTGTTTGCTTGCCTTCTTTTGTTCCTTTTCCTTTTCTCTTTTTTTTAGAACAGGTTTTGTTTTGTTTTTGTTTTTTAATGAGGCTTATTTTAACAAACAAGTCAAAGCACACCTAGTTAAAGGTGCAAACACTGCCCACTACAAGCAAGGAGGAACTCTGCAGAGGACTGACATAGAGGAAAGAACAGCCAAATCACAATAGCAGAGTGCACACAGCATACACCAGAAACAGGTCCTGAAGTGCCAGGACCTGAACAGTGTATGGCCCCTTCTTAACATAGCATTACTCTCAGGAACAGGAAACATAAGAAACTTTAATTACAGACAAAAGACAAAAACCTAGATAAAATGACAAGATGGATGAATTCTCCCCAAAAGAGAGATCAAGTAGAAACCACAGCCAGGGATTTTCTCAAAAGAGATATAAACCATGTATCTGAACAAGTTTTAGAACAGCAGTCATAAGAATAGTAGCTGGGCTTGAAAGAAGCATAAAGGACAAGAGAGAAACACTTGTTGAGGAGATAAAAGACTGAAAAACTAGTCAGGCTGAAATAAAAAAATGCTATCCCTGAGAAATAAAACTGACTGATGTAATTACAATGAGGATGGAAAAGCAGAAGAAAGAATAAGTGATATAAGAAGATAAAATTATAGACAATAATGAAGCTGAAAAGAAGAGGGAAAGAAAACTATTGGATCATTAATAGAGACTTAGGGAACTCTGTGTTTCCATGAAGAGCAATAATGTCCTTACCATAAGAGTCCCAGAGGGAGAATAACAGGAAAAGGGAGTAGAAAGTTTATTTAAACTTAATTATAGTTGAGAACTTCTCTAATCTGGGGAAGTAAACAGGCAGTCAAGTCCAAGAGGCACAGAGAACTCCCCTAAAATAAATACAATAAATAAATAAATAAATAAATAAATAAATAAATAAATAAATCAATCTTAAAACAAAGACATATCATAGTGAACTTGCAAAATACAAAGACAAAGAGAGAATTCTGAAAGCACCTATGAACAAAAGGCCCTTAACCCACAAGGGAAGACAGATCAGGTTTGCAGCAGACCTAGCCACAGAAATTTGGCAGACCTGAAGGGAGTGGCATGATATATTCAATGTGCTAAATGGGAAAAATATGCAGCCAAGAATATTTTATCCGGCAAGACTGTGATATAGAATAGAAGGAGAGATAAAGAGTTTACAAAACAAACAAAAGCTAAAGGAGTTCACGAACACTAAACCAGCTCTGCAAGAATTATTAAAAGGGACACTTTTAGTGCGAAAGTGAGGCCAAAGTGACAAAGACTAGAAAGGATCAGACACAATCTACAGGAACAGTGACTTTACAGGTAATACAATGGTACTAAATTCATATCTATCAATAACTACTCTAAAGATAAATGAAAAGATGGACTAAATGTGCCAATCAAAAGACATAGGGTATCAGAATGGATAAAAAAAATACCCATTGATATGTTTCTTATAAGAGACCATTTTATATCCAAAGAAACTTCCAGATTGAAAATGAGGGGATGGAGAGTCATTTATCATGCTAAGAATATGAAAAGAAAGCTGGAGGAGCCACATTTGTACCAGACAAACTCGATTTTAAACCAAACACTGTGTAACAGAAGTGCACTGTATCATAATTGAGGGGTCTATATAACAAGATCTGGCAATTATAAATATTTATGCCCCCAACCTGGAAGTAGTCCAGCCAAATATATAAGTCAATTAATAACAAATTTAAAGAAACTCATTGAAATAATACAATAATAGTAAGGCACTTTAACAGACAAATCATCTAAGCAGAAGATCAATAAGGAAGCAATGACTTTGAATGACACACTGGAACAGATGTCCTTAACAGATATATTTAGAGCATTTGATCGTAAAGAAGCAAAATACCTTTGTGTGCACATGGAACATTCTCCAGAATAGATCACATACTGGGACACAAATCAGGCCTCAACCAGTACAAAAAGACTGAGATCATACCATGTATCTTTTCAGACTGCAACACTATAAAACTAGAAGTCAGCGACAAGAAAAAACTTGTGAAGGCCACAAACACATGGAGGTTAAAGAACACCCTACTAAGGAGGGGCACCTAGGTGGCTCAGTCCATTAAGCATCTGACTTCAGCTCAGGTCATGATCTCTCAGACTGCAGTTCATTGGCAGCTCAGTGCCTGGAGCTGGCTTCTGTATTCTGTGTCTCACTCTCTCTCTTCCTCTCCAAAAATAAATAAACATTAAAAAAAGAACATCCTACTAAGGAATGAATTGGTAAACCAGTAAACTAAGAAAGAAATCAGAAAATACATGGAAGCAAATGAATATCAAAAGACAACAGTCCAAAATCTTTAGGATTCAGAAAAGGCAGTCATAAGGGGGACATAAATAGCAATACAGGCCTTCTCAGAAAGCCAGAAATATCTCAAATACACAAACTAACTGTTCACATTAAAGGAGCTGGAGAAATAACAGCAAATAAAGCCCAAAGCCAGCAGAAGAATGGAAAAAATAAAGAATAGAGCAGAAATAAATAATATGGAACACTTCAATAAACAAACAAACAAGCAAACCTAATAGAACAAATCCACAAAACCAGGAGCTTGTTCCTTGAAAGAATTAACAAAACTGATAACCCCCTATCCAGACTTATCAAAAAGAAAAGGACTCAAGTATTTAAAAAAAATGAAAGAAGGGAGATCACAACCAACATTGCAGAAACACAAACAATTACAAGAGAATATTATGAGCAATTATATGCCAACGAACTGGGCAATCTGGGAGAAAGGAGTAAATTCCTAGAAACATATAAACTACCAAAACTGAAACAGGAAGAAATAGAAAATTTGAACAGACTGTTAACCAACAGAGAAATTGAATCAGTAATCAAAAGTCTCCCAACAAAGAGTCCAAGGCCACATGGCTTCCCAGGGGAATTATACATTTAAAGAAGAATTAATACCTATTCTTCTGAAACTGTTAAAAAAAATAGAAATGGAAGGAAAACTTCCAAATTATTTCTATGAGGCCAGAATTACCTTGATTCCCAAACTGGACAAAGACATCACTAAAAAGAATTACAGACCAATATCCCTGATGAGCATGGATGTAAAAATTCTCAACAAGATATTATCAAATCGAACCAAATAGTAATTTAAAAGTATTATTCACCACAATCAAGTGGGATTTATTCTGGGCTGCAGGGGTGGATCAATATCTGCAAGTCAGTAAATGTGATATACCCCATTAATAAGAGAAAAGATAAGAACCATATGATCCTCGAAATTGATGCAGAAAAAGCATCCTCAAGAACATAAGGATAGAAGGAACATTCCTCAATCATAAAAGCCATATATGAAAAACCCACTGCTAATATCATCCTCAATGGAAAAACCTGAGAGCTTTTCCCCTAACGTCAGGAACACGACAGAGATGTCCATTCTCATCACTGTTGTTCAACATAATATTGCAAGTCCCAGCCTCAAATCTTATAACAGAAAGAAATAAAAGAAACAAGTCAAAGTTTTGCTATTTTCAGATAACATTGTATATTCTATGTAGAAAACATGAAAGATTCCACCAAAAAATTGCTAGAACTGATATGTGAATTCAGCAAAGTCATAAGATGTAAAATCAATGTACAGAAACATGTTGCATTTCTATACACCAATAATGAAGTAGCAGGAAGAGAAATCAAGAAATTGACCCCACTTATAATTGCACCAAAACCCATAAGATTCCTAGAAATAAACCTAACCAAAGTGGTGAAAGATCTGTATTCTGGAAACGATAGAACACTTATGAAAGAAATTGAAGAAGACATAAGGAAATGGAAAAATGTCCCATGCTCATGGACTGGAAGAACATATATTGTTAAAATGTCTGTACTATCCAAAGAAATCTATACATTCAAGGCAATCCCTAGCATTTTTCACAGAGGTAGAAGACATACTTCTAAAATTTGTGTGGAACCAGAAAAGACTCCCAAATATTCAAAGTGATATTGAAAACCAAAGCAAAGCAAGAGGCATCAAAATTCTGCACTTGAAGCTATATTACAAAGCTATAATCATCAAGACAGCATGGTACTGGCACAAAAACAGACACATAGATCAGTGGAACAGGACAGAGAATCCAGAAATAAACCCACAACTATGTGGTCAACTAATATTCCAACAAGCAGGAAAGAATATCCAATGGAAACAAGACACTGTCTTCAACAAATGGTGCTGGGAAAATTGAACAGCGACATGTAGAAGAATGACCCTGAACCACTTTCTTACGCCATGCACAAAAAATAAATTCAAAATGATGAAAGACCTAAATGTGAGACATGAAACCATCAAATTCTTAGAGAACAGAGGCAATAACATCTTTGACCTTAGCCATAGCAACTTCTTACTATACACATTTATGGAGGTGTGGAAAACAAAATCACAAATGAACTATTGGGACTTCATTAAGGTAAAAAGCTTCTGCACAGTGAAGAAACCAATCAATAATACTAAAAGGCAGCCTACAGAATTGGAGAATATTCTGTCATTGGAGAAGATTGGAGAAGATATGTCATTTGCAAATAACATATCAGATAAAGAGCTAGTATCTAAAGTCCGAGCTTATCAGACTCAACACCCAAAAAATAAGTAATCCAGGTAAGAAATGGGCAGAAGACATGAACAGACATTTGTCCAAAGACATACAAATGACTAACAGACATATGAAATAATGTTCAACATCAGTCATCATCAGGAAAATACAATCAAAACCACAATGAGACAGCATATCACAACTGTCAGAATGGCAAAAATCAACAACTCAGAAAACAACAGATGCTGGTGAGTTTGTGGAGAAAGGGGAACACTCTTATCTTACACTGTCGGTGGGAATTTAACTGGTGCATCCACTTGGGAAAACAGAATAGTGGTTCCTCAAAAAGTTTTAAATAGAACTGTGTTATTACCCAGCAATTACACCTCTAGGTATCTATCCAAAGGAAAGAAAAACACTGACTTGAAAAGACACATGCAGTCCAATGTTTATATTAACACTATCAATAATAGCCAAATTATGGAAAGAGCCCAAATGTCCAACGGTTGATAAAAGGATAAAGAAAATGTGGTTTTATATGCAATGGAATATCATCAGGCCATCAAAAAGAATGAAATCTTGCCATTTGCAATGATGTATATGGAACTAGAGTATATTATGTTAAGCGAAACAAATCAGTCAGAGAAAGACAAATACCATTTGATTTCACTTATATGTGAAATTTAAGAAACAAAACAGATGAACATAGCGGAAGGAAAGGAAAAATAAAATAACATAAAAACAGAGGGAGACAAACCATAAAAGACTCTTAACTATAGAGAACAAAGTATGGGTTTCTGGAGGAAAGGTGTCTGGGGGAATGGGCTAGATGAGGGATGGGCATTAAGGAGGGCATTGTTGTGATGAGCACTGGGTGTTAAATGTAAGCAAAGAATCGCTAAATTTTACTCCTGAAACCAATACTATACTATGTGTTAACTAACTTGAATTTAAATAAAATCTTAGAAGAAAATAAAAGTTACTTCACTATATCTAAACTTCATTTCACCTCTATATTCAGAAAGCATTTGAAAACTAATAGCAAACTCATGAGATAAAAATGAAGCATTTAGTGAATAAATGCTAAATAATTATGAAATTTAATTTAAAATTTTATGATCAGTGCACACATACAGTTGATATACAGTATACATTTTTGTGTATATATCTATCAGTATGATATATATACACGATAATTACTGTTAATTGGTAGATTTTTATTATCAAAAAACAACAGTTTTGATTTTTTTTCAAATTAGTTGTATTCTTTTTTGAATGGATGAAAAGCAAAGAATATTATTTCTGATATAAACTTACCCTTCAAGTAGATGATACTACAGATGTTCATAAGAGTACATTGAGTGGTGTATATTTTAAAAGAAGAGGTGCTTTCCAACTTGAAAATAGTATAACAAAAAAACTTAGCGTTAAATATTATGAGGAATTGAAGAATTATAGCAACTGATATATTTAATTTAAAAACTTGAAATAGGGGAATCAGGAAGATGGCGGCGTAGGAGGACACTGGGCTCACCGCGCTTCCTGCTGATCACTTAGATTCCACCTACACCTGCCTAAATAACCCAGAAAACCACCAGACGACTAGCAGAATGGAGTCTCCGGAGCCAAGCGCAGACGAGAGGCCCACGGAAGAGGGTAGGAAGGGTGGCGAGGCGGTGCATGCTACACTGACTGGTGGGAGGGAGCCAGGGCGGAGGGGCGTCCGCCGGCCAAGTAGAGCCCCCGAGTATGGCTGGCAAAAGCGGAAGGGCTGGACGGAGTGTGTTCTGACAGCAAGCGGGACTTGACATCTTGAAGGTTATAAGCTAACAGCCCTGCTCGGAGAACTGGAGGGCTGGAGGACACTGGGAGGGAGAGTTGTTAAGCTGAGCCCCAGAGGACAGAGCTCAGATTGGCGGGGAACAAAGGCGCTCACCAGCGCCATCTCCCTCGTCCATCCCCCAGCCAAAATCCCAAAGGGAACCAGTTCCTGCCAGGGAACTTGCTTGCACCCAGCAAACACCCAACACTGTGCTTCTGAGGATCCATCCCTCTGGCAGGTCTGACTCCTCCCAGTGCTGCAGGGCCCCTCCCAAAGCAGATCTCCAAAGGAAAAGGGAGCTGAGTCTGCCCCTCCCGCCCCTGTGCACCCTGCCGATCCACCCCAGCTAATATGCCAGATCCCCAGCACCACAACCCTGGCAGTGTGCAAGTAGCCCAAACAATATAACAGAAAGTGAATTTAGAATAATAGTCATAAAATTAATCTCTGGGCTTGAAAACAGTATAAAGGACAGCAGAGAATCTCTTGCTACAGAGATCAAGGGACTAAGGAACAGCCAGGAGGAGCTAAAAAATGCTATTAATGAGCTGCAAAATAAAATGGAGACAACTACGGCTCAGATTGTAGAGGCAGAGGAGAGAATAGGTGAACTAGAAGATAAAATTATGGAAAAAGAAGAAGCTGAGAAAAAGATAAAAAATCCAGGAGTATGAGGCGAAAATTAGAGAACTAAGTGATGCACTAAAGAGAAATAATCTACGCATAATTGGTATTCCAGAGGAGGAAGAGAGGGAAAGGTGCTGAAGGGGTACTTGAAGAAATAATAGCTGAGAACTTCCCGGATCTGGGGAAGGAAAAAGGCGTTGAAATCCAAGAGGCACAGAGAACTCCCTTCAGATGTAACTTGAATCGATCTTCTGCACGACATATCATGTGAAACTGGCAAAATACAAGGATAAAGAGAAAATTCTCAAAGCAGCTAGAGATAAACGTGCTCTAACATATAAAGGGAGACCTACAAGACTCGTGACTGATCTCTCTACTGAAACTTGGCAGGCCAGAAAGGATTGGCAGGAGATCTTCAATGTGATGAACAGAAAAAAAATATGCAGCCGAGAATCCTTTATCCAGAAAGTCTGTCATTTGGAATAGGAGAGATAAAGGTCTTCCCAAACAAACAAAAACTGAAGGAATTTGTCACCACTAAACCAGCCCTACAAGACATCCTAAGGGGGATCCTGTGAGATAAATTACCAGAGACATCGCTACAAGCATGAAACCTACGGACATCACAATGACTCTGAACCCATATCTTTCTATGAATGCAAATGTACTAAATGTGCCAACCAAAAGACATAGGGTATCAGAATGGGTAAAAACAAGACCCATCTATTTGCTGTCTACAAGAGACTCATTTTAGACCTGAGGACACCTTTAGATTGAGAGTGAGGGGATGGAAAACTATTTATCATGCCATTGGAAGTCAAAAGAAAGCTGGAGTAGCCATACTTATATCAGACAAATTAGACTTTAAATTAAAGGCTGTAACAAGAGATGAAGAAGGGCATTATATAATCATCACAGGGTCTATCCATCAGGAAGAGCTAACAATTATAAATGTCTATGCGTTGAATACATGAGCCCCCAAATATATAAAACAATTACTCATAAACATAAGCAACCTTATTGATAAGAATGTGGTAATTGCAGGGGACTTTAACACTCCACTTACAGAAATGGATAGATCATCTAGACACACGGTCAATAAAGAAACAAGGGCCCTGAATGATACATTGGATCAGATGGACTTGACAGATATATTTAGAACTCTGCATCTCAAAGCAACAGAATATACTTTCTTCTCGAGTGCACATAGAACATTCTCCAAGATAGAGCCCATACTGGGTCACAAAACAGCCCTTCATAAGTATACAAGAATTGAAATCATACCATGCATACTTTCAGACCACAATGCTATGAAGCTTGAAATCAACCACAGGGAAAAGTCTGGAAAACCTCCAAAAGCATGGAGGTTAAAGAATGAATGGGTCAACCAGGCAATTAGAGAAGAAAGTAAAAAATATATGGAAACAAACGAAAATGAAAATACAACAATCCAAATGCTTTGGGATGCAGCGAAGGCAGTCCTGAGAGGAAAATACATTGCAATCCAGGCCTATCTCAAGAAACAAGAAAAATCCCAAATACAAAATCTAACAGCACACCTAAAGGAAGTAAAAGCACAACAGCAAAGACAGCCTAAACCCAGCAGAAGAAGAGAAATAATAAAGATCAGAGCAGAAATAAACAATATAGAATCTAAAAAACTGCAGAGCAGATCAAGGAAACCAAGAGTTGGTTTTTTGAAAAAATAAACAAAATTGATAAACCTCTAGCCAGGCTTCTCACAAAGAAAAGGGAGATGACCCAAATAGATAAAATCATGAATGAAAATGGAATTATTACAACCAGTCCCTCAGAGATACAAGCAATTATCAGGGAATACTATGAAAAATTGTTTGCCAACAATCTGGACAACCTGGAAGAAATGGACAAATTCCTAAACACCCACAGGCTTCCAAAACTCAGTCAGGAGGAAATAGAAAGCTTGAACAGACCCATAACCAGTGAAGAAATTGAATCACTCATCAAAAATCTCCCAACAAATAAGAGTCCAGGACCAGATGGCTTCCCAGGGGAGTTCTACCAGACGTTTAAAGCAGAGATAATACCTATCCTTCTCAAGCTATTCCAAAAAATAGAAAGAGAAGGAAACCTTCCAGACTCATTCTATGAAGCCAGTATTACTTTGATTCCTAAACCAGACATAGACCAAGTAAAAAAAGAGAACTACCGGCCAATATCCCTGATGAATATGGATGCAAAAATTCTCAAGAAGATACTAACAAATTGAATTCAACAACATATAAAAAGAATTATTCACCATAATCAAGTGGGATTCATTCCTGGGTGGCAGGGCTGGTTCAACATTCGCAAATCAATCAATGTGATACATCACAATAAAAGAAAAGATAAGAACCATATGATCCTGTCAATCGATGCAGAAAAGGCCTTTGACAAAATTTAGCAACGTTTCTTAATAAAAACCCTCGAGAAAGTCGGGATAGAAGGAACATACTTAAAGATCATAAAAGCCATTTATGAAAAGTCCACAGCTAACATCATCCTCAATGGGGAAAAATGAGAGCTTTTCCCCTAAGACAGGAATACGACAGGGATGTCCTTCTCACCGCTGTTGTTTAACATAGTGTTGGAAGTTCTACAGCAATCAGACAACAAAAGGAAATCAAAGGCATCAAAATTGTCAAAGATTAAGTTAAGCTTTCACTTTTTGCAGGTGACATGATATTATACATGGAAAATCTGATAGACTCCACCAGAAGTCTGCTAGAACTGATACATGAATTTAGCAAAATTGCAGGATACAAAATCAATGTACAGAAATCAGTTGCATTCTTATACACTAATAATGAAGCAACAGAAAGACAAATAAAGAAACTGATCCCATTCACAATTGCACCAAGCATAAAATACCTAGGGATAAATCTAACCAAAGATGTAAAAGATCTGTATGCTGAAAAGTATAGAAAGCTTATGAAGGTAATTGAAGAAGATATAAAGAAATGGAAAAACATTCTGTGCTCATGGATTGGAAGAATAAATATTGTCAAAATGTCAATACTACCCAAAGCTATCTACACATTCAATGCAATCCCAATCAAAATTGCACCAGCATTCTTCTCGAAACTAGAACAAGCAATCCTAAAATTCATATGGAACCACAAAAGGCCCCGAATAGCCAAAGTAATTTTGAAGAAGAAGACCAAAGTGGGAGGCATCACAATCCCAGACTTTAGCCTCTACTACAAAGCTGTCATCATCAAGACAGCATGGTATTGGCACAAAAACAGACATATAGACCAATGGAATAGAATAGAAACCCCAGTGCTAGACCCACCAACGTATGGCCAACTAATCTTTGACAAAGCAGGAAAGAACATCCAATGGAAAAGACAGTCTCTTTAGCAAATGGTGCTGGGAGAACTGGACAGCAACATGCAGAAGACTGAAACTAGACCACTTTCTCACACCATTCACAAAAATAAACTCAAGATGGATAAAGGACCTGAATGTGAGACAGGAAACCATCAAAAGCCTAGAGGAGAAAGCAGGAAAAGACCTCTCTCACCTCAGCCGTAGCAATTTCTTACTTGACCCATCCCCAAAGGCAAGGGAATTAAAAGCAAAAATGAATTACTGGGACCTTATGAAGATAAAAAGCTTCTGCACAGCAAAGGAAACAACCAACAAAACAAAAGGCAACCAACGGAATGGGAAAAGATATTTGCAATGACATATCGGACAAAGGGCTAGTATCCAAAATCTATAAAGAGCTCACCAAACTCCACACCCAGAAAACAAATAACCCAGTGAAGAAATGGGCAGAAAACATGAATAGACACTTCTCTAAAGAAGACATCCGGATGGCCAACAGGCACATGAAAAGATGCTCAACGTTGCTCCTCATCAGGGAAATACAAATCAAAACCACACTCAGATATCACCTCACGCCAGTCAGAGTGGCCAAAATGAACAAATCAGGAGACTATAGATGCTGGAGAGGATGTGGAGAAACGGGAACCCTCTTGCACTGTTGGTGGGAATGCAAATTGGTGCAGCCACTCTGGAAAACAGTGTGGAGGTTCCTCAAAAAATTAAAAAATAGATCTACTCTGTGACCCAGCAATAGAACTGCTAGGAATTTATCCAAGGGATACAGGAGTACTGATGCATAGGGGCACTTGTACCCCAATATTTATAGCAGCACTCTCAACAATAGCCAAATTATGGAAAGAGCCTCAATGCCCATTAACTGACGAATGGATAAAGAAATTGTGGTTTATATACACAATGGAGTACTACGTGGCAATGAGAAGGAATGAAATATGGCCCTTTGTAGCAACATGGATGGAACTGGAGAGTGTGATGCTAAGTGAAATAAGCCATACAGAGAAAGACAGATACCATATGGTTTCACTCTTATGTGGATCCTGAGAAACTTAACAGAAACCCATGGGGGAGGGGAAGGAAAAAAAAAAAAGAGGTTAGAGTGGGAGAGAGCCAAAGCATAAGAGACTCTTAAAAACTGAGAACAAACTGAGGGTTGATGGGGGTGGGAGGGAGGGGAGGGTGGGTGATGGGTATTGAGGAGGGCACCTTTTGGGATGAGCACTGGGTGTTGTATGGAAACCAATTTGACAGTAAACTTCATATATTGAAAAAATAAGAAAAAATAAATAAAATAAAATCAAGGATGGAAAAACAAACAAAAAAATAAAAACTTGAAATAAAAAAAACTGGTGTATATGTGTGCCATGTGTATAAGTGAAAATAAACTTAAAAAAAAAATCAAAGCACCAATCCCAAAAACACCAATCCCTAATGTTTACATGTGTTTATCTCTGTGACCTAAACACTGCTTAGTTCAAAAAGACCAATTTGATGTCTCATAGTCAACACAATTTTAAATCACACATGTATAATTTTTAGTCATTGTTAATTAAACAGCACTGACATCCTTTGTCCTTTGAGATTATCCAAGGTAATGTGTCCTCTCTCATTTTGTTTATGCTTGTAGTTTCCCTGAAATTATCATTCTTAACTTAAATATTCCAAAACAGTGATACAGAAAAGATAAACTATTTGGAAATCATCACTGGTAGGTTGTAAATGAAAAAATAATTATAGTTGGGTAGACTTGTAGGGAAAATTTTAATGCCAAACAAAATATGACTAAGGAGATTATATAAAGGAAAAACTCCTTACATGTCTTGAAAAGAATAGATACCTAAGGGTGATTAATAAGAAAACCCTAGCTTTTTAGTTTGCATGAGTGGCTGGAGTGGCCGGTTTAGTACCTTCATGGGTAGCACGGGTCTATGTTTTTATTATCATGTCCTTAGTAAAGTCACTGATGTTTAATTAGGCCTCAGTAGAAGCAGGTTTAGAAATCACTTTACGAAACTACTTGGATTCAGCTGTGTAATATGACATAACCTATGTGCCCTAGAGTAATTATGAGCAAGTGTCTTTTTGAAGTGATGTGCACACAAAACAGCTTCGTTGTATGACCTACTCTGGGAGCAATATAATAGCTTCATTGGGAGTAGGCCACATGAGTCACACAACGACAGAAACCTGCGTTGGCTGTTCTATCAATTATCTTGGTGGGCAGCGAGCATCTGAACGGTCCTCAGCCTTGCACTAACCTTTTGCAGAAGGTCACCCTGGTACTTTTGGGTTAGGATGAAAGAATGGTCTGACTTCATTCTGCCAAGCATTTCTTTACAATAACAGGAACTTTCAGTTATCTGCTGCTCTTTTGGTCCAAATTATTGGGCTTTCCTTAACATTTCTCTTCAATATGGATGATATTTACCTAACACCGTTAGGTAATTATTACTTCATAGTTTTGAGGGCTTCAACTTTTTACTATAGAGAAACTGTCAGCAGTAGTTTTCAAAGTTTTGATTGGCTTATTTATTTTTAAGTCACACACCCTTGTGTTCAAAAACTTAAAGGATCTCATTATATAAATATATAAAGACAGGTTTTTCTCAGGTTGATAGGACTGGCAGTAGAATGCAGAACTTCTTCCTTTCTATCTATTCTCGGTCACATCCCAATCAGCAGAGAAAGCTTGGTGGAACTCATGAAATCTTACACAAAAAAGGCAGAGAGAAAATAGTATGCTGACATTCATTTTAAATATTATGAACTTATAAGAAACCACCAGTTTATAAAAACATAACATTATATGAAGAGTGACCAAAAAAGCAATATCTAGTTTTGTATATCCTTGTATATCTTCATACTCATATTTCTCAAAACTTTCATTAAATCCTATCACTCTGATCAATTGTCTATTCTCAGCAGACTTTATTTTTTAACTTTTTTAGAGTTTTTGATATTTCAGCTTATTTAGCTTTTTTTTAAGTTTGTTTATTTGTTTATTTATTTATTTATTTATTTAGAAAGCAGGCATGAGTGGGAGAGGGGGAGAGAGAGAGAGAGAGAGAGAGAGAGAGAGAGAGAGAGAGAGAGGAAGAGAGAATCCCGAGCACTCTCCGCACTGTCAGCACAGAGCCTTGTGCTGGGCTCAACCTCACAAACCATGAGATCATGACCTGAGCCAAAATCAAGAGTCAGATGATTAACCGACTGAGCCACCCAGGCACCCCAATTCCCAGCAGACTTTAAAGGAGCCTTCTCTATAACTTATCTTCAGCATGCATCACAGATAATCACAAACATACACATGTAAGACCCACAAACAACATAGACATGCATACTTACAAAGACCATATTTGATTATAGCAAAAAAAAAAATTTGGTTGTCTTCATTCACATTTCAAACAATCCAGTACATACAAATCTATTTTGTATATTCCTACTTAGATGAAAATACATATGATATGTAATTAGTTATAATATATACAATATAAATACATATAAATCCCATTCCTGCTGAATTCAAACACCTCCACAAATCTGGTCCAACTATCTTGTGAGTCTTAGATTACTACTTTTTAAAAACATTTTTTAAAATGTTTATTTATTTTTGAAAGAGAGAGAGAAATAGAGTGTGAGTCGGGGAGGGGCAGAGAGAGAAAGAGAGACACAGAATCTGAAGCAGTCTCCAAGCTCTGAGCTATCAGCACAGGGCCCGATGTGGGGCTCAAACTCACAGACCGTGAGATCATGACCTGAGCCAGGTCGGATGGCCAACCAACCAAGCCACCAGGCTACCCAGAAAGTAGCCATCCTACTTTCTGAAATGTATTATACAGGTCAAACAAGCTGGATCTTTTGATATTCTGTTCTATGGGGAATGCCCAACATCCAATTAGTAAAATCTATTCCACTGTTGTAGGTCTTACTCAAAGGGCATCTTTAAATTCATACATTCACTGAAAAGCCCACTTGGAAAAATTTATTACTACCAGAAATCCTATAAAATATGATATAATTTTCAGGGAAATTGGCATACTTTCTTTATATTATAGTTTTTATCCCCTATACTTGAATTAAAGATCACAAAATGTTGTAGCTATGAGTTATTTATCCTTATATCCTGGGTTTTCTGACAAAAACTAAATGTAAAAGAGTAAAAAATGTAAATGTAAAGAAGTAAAAGAGAAAAGTATTCCTTAATTGAACTCACAAATACACTAATTAGTATTAGAAATTAAATGATTGCTTTGGGTATAACAAAGATAATTGAGTAGAAAAGTAAAAAAAAAAAAAAACAAAAAAAACAAAATCTTTAACAATTTTTGGCAATCAGTTCTGGAAAATAATATTTTAATAAAATTTTTACCTCACTGTCAAATATGAAAACATATGAGTGTATCAGATATTGCTTCTTCTCCTTTATGTTCTATAAAATGTTACCATACATTTTTATTCAAAGTCACTTTTTATTGCATATGTACAATGATGCAATAATTTTGTATTATATCTCTAACCCTAGCAAAAGAAAACACAGACATGCATTTGTGTAGGAGTTTAGAATGTGAAGTGAGTGGTAATAGAGAAGATGGAATTAATACACAAAAGTCTTATTCCATGGTAACAGATGTAATTAAATATTTACCTTCATTTTTTGCCTTTTTATTATTAATAGTCTTCAGAAGAATTTGCATGTGTTTTATTGCTCTTTAGGGCATAAATTGGTGATGTAAAAGTTATTTTTATGACACTATGAATTAATTGCTAGAAACATGTTCTAATTTAACTACATGACCAAAGTATAGTCAGGGATATTAATCATATTCACCTTTTAAGCACACATGCAAAATCAACTTTATCTCCATGAATAGTTTCCTGTACTAAAGTTGGTTAACTCAAAAACATGAGCTGTAGTTCTTGAGGGAATAAGGGTCTTATTCAAATAATTTGTCTTCTTGGGTAATGACTTATGACATTGTTATCAGTTTGTGTTCAGGATTACAAAGCTGGCCCTCAGAAATTTTAGAGCAGTCTTTGTGTAGGATTAAACCATGTTTCTCTCCACTGATTAGCCATTATTTGGTTATTTATACAACAAATTCTTTGAAAGTAAGATTTGAGAAATCTATGAGACTAAATAAAAAATATTAAACAATGTTTTATTTTTAAATCATAAAGTCCATCTTGAAAGAGATATAAGTTTATTGGAAAACTTTTAAATACTACAAAGCAAAATATATGAGAGAATTGAAGCAAACACTGAGGAAAAATCTATATGTATCATTTCTTATTGAAGTTACTATTACTAAGCAGCCCCTTTTTTTCAAAGTGCTTTGGATCCAGAGTGCTTTAAAAGTATAAATAAAAACATTAAAAAATAAATTAAATAAATAAAACAAATTAAATTCAATAAATACAAATTAAATAAAAAATAAAAACAAATTAAAAGCTTTGTATTAAAAAATGGTAAGTCACGGATTGATAATAGTGTGCATAGTGAATGGCAGAAGTCATAAGGAAAGGTCTAGAAATCTCATATACTATGTGTCAAATATCGTTTCTTTGCACATCTATTGGTCAATAAAGGTAAAAAAAAAAAAAAAGAGCGCTTACAAGAAAAATGAGACCTATGCATCATTCTTTCCATAAAATATAACCAAGAATCAAGGCTTTTTGGCAAAATCTAATTTTAGCTTTCTCTATGATAACATTTTTTTAAGAATTTTTTTAAAGTTCTTATTTATTTATTGAGAGAGAGAGAGAGAGAGAGCACAAAAGGGATAGGGACAAAGAGAGAAGAGAGAGGGAGACTCCCAAGCAGGCTCCAGACCGTCAGCATGGACCCCTACATCAGGTTTGAACCCACAAACCACAAGATCATAACCTGAGCCAAAGTCAGATGCTTAACTGACCGATCCACCCAGTGGCCCCCATTTTTATTTTTTACCTTCTCTTCAGTAGTCCTGTTTGAGGTGAGGTCTAGGGGAAACATGAGGTCATAGGCTGTTCTGTGGGATCCTGGTCAACTACCTCTTGGCTTCATATTCTGTAGTGTTTGGTCTGTGTCAGTCTAGACTCTGCCTAACACACACATTTACACCTTACGTTTTCTCTTTATTTTCAGGACGGCTGTCAACCTCTCATCTGCAGGACATACCTAAGGCAGTCGATATTTTGAACTAAACAAGACTCATGGGACATAGTTGGTAGTTCTTACCCTGACAGTGAATAAAATCTCTCATATGCTCATATCTTTTCTGGTCATTCATAAGCAATTCAGAGGCCTACAGTCAATTTAAATTGCAAATATACTCCCAATTTAGAAAGTAAATTTTTTCAGAACCGATAATCAAAACTCCTAGCTTGAATTTAAATTAATATCTCCTTTTTTTCCACTTATGAACATACTTGCTGATATCTCTGAAGTTGAAGCATAGAGAAGAAAGAGAATAATCTAAGTCTATGCACAATGCCCCCTTCTCAACAAAGGCTTATTTAAAGATTATAATCTATCTCATGTTAATGTATATAGTTTCTTCACAGACTTTCTTGTTGGACCTCTCCATGGTAAGTTCCTAGACAGAAGCACTGCTACTGTTTTCAGCTAGGCAATTCCAATTCTACCTAAGCTTCCGCTTTTGTTGGTACACCCCATAGCATCTAAATGCTGGATTGTCCTGGCTTTTTCTTTGTTCTCCAGATGGACTTGCCATGGGGGCAGAGTTGGAAGCTATTCGGCAGCTCAGTAGCATCAGCTCTTTCACCAAAATTGATCTGGTGACTCCCACTCCTGACCTACAACCAATAGAGACATACACTGAGTCCATAAAACCAAACTTCGAGAAGACCAGCCAACCATTTCGTTAAAGTGCCTAACATCAGTCACCTTCATCCCTAGAACTGGCAATGTTTATACTGACTAGGGTAAAATATGGGTTTGCCTTTCCTTCCCACAGTCCTTCAGCCGGCACCACTTTCTGCAGATGTAAACAGGATCTTCTGATACGGGATCTTGCATAATATTTGCTAGGTGTGAGGGAAAAACTTAAAAGCTAAGGAAAGGAAGCAGTACCTTCAAAACATGGGGTGAACTGGTGCTACTACATATTATACCATCCAGAATCTACTAGACAAAAATATGCGTGCAAAAGAACGGTCTCTTAAAGACACAGCAAGGGATCAGCTTACAAAGAGACAACACTTTGTAAAAATGCAACACTATCTGATTTCAGCCTCTGAGACCTTGAGCAGAGAACCCAACCAAGCTGTGCCCAGACTTCTCACTTACAGAACCTGAGATAATAAATGGGTGTAGTTTTAATCTTATAATTTTGTGATAATTTGTTACACAGCATAGAACACTAAGACAACTCTTTTATTGAAAACACCCCGGCGATAAATCACTTGAACAAGAATTTTCATCCTAGATTTTTCTTCGCAGGAACATAAACTAAGACATCATCTTAAGTGAGATTTCTTTTCATTTCTACTAGGATTGCTCATCTGGTCTCCAGGATTCATGTGTACTTGACCCGCTGTCATAAGGTAGTGCAGTTATTTCCCTGACACGGGCTTTTCCTCTGTTGATGCAAATCATGTTCACTGTTCTAAAATGTGACTCCTGTAACCGTCTCCTGGATTAACCCAGACACACACACACACACACACACACACATACACACCATTGTATACCAAAGTCAATGAGTGGTCCCTTTGAAGCCTCTCTCACTAATATTTAGTTTAAGAGTTACTACCCCTTATATCTTCCTGTTGAGAGGCAGGAAAATGAGATTCACAGCACAATTCTTTGGAAAGAAATCTTCCTAATCAAACCCACTTCGTCACCAATATTTCAAAGCATTGATATGCTTGATATAGAATAACAATGGGATCTATAATGGCTTTGTACTCTGTTTATCTAACTAAACTACATCTAAAATTACATGTTTTTTAAAAAGTACATGTTTTTTTTTTTTTTTTCCTTTGTGGTTCTGTGTGCAGGGTGGTCACAAGAGAAATTTGCGGGAGATTTTTAAATTGGAAGCAAAGCAGCAGCCTTTACACTGTGAAAAGTATTACAAAACCCGGTGTCGCAGTAACTCTAATACATTGCTGCAGTTGTACCAGCTCACTTTGTCCAGAGGAGATGATAGTTAGGTCTATAGACAATTGACCTTATCTTTTAGGTAATCCAAGTTCTAGGTTGGGCACTTGTGTAACTCTATATGAAGTACACCAACTTCTTCTGCAGGTCGAAAAATGTCATTGATATTCGATGCAGTTAAAAAAAATTCACTTTGTCCTTGTAGGTTTTAGATTGTCCTCTGGGTTCCAACTCTCCATTATTTCACACTCAACTTTTTTTTCCCATCTGCCAGCCCTGTGGACTGAGGCTTTAGCCTCACAGGCTTTTTTATCGACTCCCTCAACTATATAAAGTCTAACCTTTTTAATAATTCAAATATTAAATATGTATAATTTTCATATTGTGAAAAATTACATAAGAATCATACTGATTCTACTTTCCTAATCATACTCTCAGTTATGGACATCTACTGTCCAAATTTCTACATGATATGAAGCTGACATTGATAATATCTATCTATATCTTGTAATGTATGCCTTTTACATAGGATTCTAATTTCTACTGTGTTTAATCATTAGCAACAGAGCATTTATTTAGTGCCTATTTGTAGCATTTGTCAGTGTTTTTATTTGCCATTAATGCTACACTTCTTCAGTCACAGGGCACTCAAGGGGCAAGTGCAGACTCTCACAGGATCTGATCATGTGCACCTACGTACACCTGGCTCATCAGCTGCCAGGTTCCACCTCCTCTTAGGCACCAGACTGAGGCATAATGCCTCACTTGAGGCCTGTGAAATCAATCACCACTTTCAACAAATCACCACCTCAATACATGTGGAAGGGTAACCTTCGAGGGATTGCAACCTCCATAATCAACACCTGGATCAAAGGTCAGCAAGAGGCTCACCAAACATACTGTGGCACTACCAGGCCAGGATGGGGATGGCCAAAATCTCCTCCTTGAGATGCCATGCTGTGTACAGGCTTTATCCCTCCCTTCCTCATCCTCAGATCGCTGCAAGGGATAAAGGGCAATAACAGAACACAGGCTTTCTCCTTTCTTCCCCTCTGCTTACACAAATAAGTCAGGGGTGGAGGATGGCAGAAGTGGTGGGACAGAGAAAAAGAGGGATAGGTCAAGAAAATCCTGGGATACTAGGGGGTGGAGGAAAAACATGAAGAATACATCCTGGTAAGGCAACATGTGGTTCTGGAAAACGTGAGCCCAGTTGCTAAGACCTGAAGTATGCTTCACTATTCCATTGAGCTTCACTTAAAGAAATCCAAAGGCAAAATTAAGAATTTCAATACAGTGGTGGGCGCCAGGGTGGCTCAGTCGGTTAAGCTTCCAACTTTGGCTCAGGTCATGATCTCGTAGTTCGTGAGTTCAAACCCCACGTGGAACTCTGTGCTAATAGCTCAGAGCCTGAAGCTTGCTTCAAATTCTGTGTCTCCCTCTCTCTCTGTCCCTCTCCTTCTTGCACTCTGTGTATCTCTCAAAAATAAATAAAGATTTAAAAAAATTAAAAAAAAAAGAATTTCAAGACAGTGGACAGAAAGCATTTCATCACAAATATGGGGCTGTTTTGACTGTGGGGCCCTGTGCATCTGCTCTGTTCACCAGCCATTGAAGCCAGCCCTGATTCTTAGGTGTATGTGGCTAAGAGCAAATATTTCACTTTATTTAACTTTTAGGAGAAATGAATCTCCATAATGTAACTCATGTAGTATTTGGCCCGAAAACCATGTACACTGGCCTGATGTTCTTCTATACATGGTGAAACACTTTTAGAAAGAGAGTTTCCATATTTAACAAAGTGTAGAATTAAAATGATGCCAAAGTATAATAGAATTCAGCATAAAGTGGAATTTTATAAATTTTTACTCTGAACTCAGCCTTGAAGTATGAATGATAGAATTTCAAAGTTGAAGTTCATGAAAGGCAAATGTACCTTACGCCACTGAAGGTTCTTGCATTAATTTAGTGACTAGTATACAAATCCCAATGCAAATATGCTCATTTTCAAAAGAGATATTTGAAAACAACCTAGTTGTTGTCAAGACTAATTCCTAAGGTAATTTGGCATTGCCGTTACAGGAATCTAAATCCATATTCATTCACATTCTCAGAAATTCTCACCATCATAACATACATATAATGTTGGGTTTCAGTTCCATAAAAGGTTTGAGTTTGGTTTCCATTTTGTTTCAGGCTGACCTATTTAACAAAATACTGAAATCACCTCTGAGGGATAATCTTTATATAAGCAAGTTTGACAAAAGATTTAGGGAGGGGCACGCGTCCTTTAGATGAAGCAGTGAAAAGCTCATTTAAGAAGATCAATCAGGAAAATAATTAGCCTCAGGATATTTGAAAGTGAAATCTTCAGTTTGGGATTAGAGGTGAGAGAGAAAAAGAGGGTCAAGGTTCCTGAGAATATTCTTATCTCTAACAATCCCCATTTATTCTCTAAGGAACAGGACTTGTCTATCATCCTAGTTTTTAAAAGTCTTCATCAGATGCAAAATTTTACTTTTCTTTCTCTTCGTTACAGAAGCAAAAATGAGCTCTTTTATGACCTGACTGATGTCAATAAAACGGCATAACATATTTCCTCAATTATAAAGCCTATCATTTTACATGAGGAATGGATGTTATAAATCAAGATAAAAGAATATCATCAGTTTAAATTTTATATGACATTTGCCAAAGAGAAATGAAATAGTTTAAGAAATAGTATTATCCTCACAGCTAACATTGCCCATAAAGGCAATCTGGATAAAAGTTGAATTTATGTAAAATCGGATATAACACATCTATTCAGATGCTTCAGAGCTTCTCAGGATCTCATCTAAATGGACTTTGGTACACCACTTGGCATTCTTACAAGTTATGTATGGCCCATCAGAACGTGCCAAATCCTCTTTTTTTCTCTTTTGATATTTCATTCTTTTTTCATATGCTCTTTATTCTTTTAAATGTTCTCATGTCTTTCATCTAATGCTCTTTGTTATTCTTCCTTTTCGTCATTCCTCCACTATTTCTTTTTTTAACCAAATGCAAACTAACTGCCATTTGATCAGAAATATACTTTAATATTAGCCGCTAATTTCCTCTTATCAGCTCCTTTAGTTGATTCCCCTTTATGTTTTGTTGCTCTGGGTCCTGTCAAATGATAGTCATGTTCCATGAGACAGTAAAAAAAAAAAAAAAAAAAAAAAAGCATTGATAATACATTTTAATTATGATCAAGTTTTTGTTCCTATACTCTTTTGCATGCAGATCAATTTGCCCATTCGTATCTATAACACATTTTTAAGGCTTTTTATGCATTGGTATTCTTTTCACATTTCATAGTAAAGGTAAAAGTTTTGCTTCAATTTATCTTGCTGCTTTCTCCTCCCCTCTTCACTTTTATGAAGCCAACGATCAAATTTAGTGCTCAAACACAGCAACCATATTAACCCTGTCACAGTGTGCCTATAGCTTTCTGAAATAAAATCCAATAAATATATATTAAACACATCCTATTTTCCAAAATGAGGATGAACAGAAAATAGTCGCTCCACTCGAGTGGTTTATGGTCTATCGACATAGCTAAAAATGAGTCCATTATTGTACTGTGCTTTATGTTCCCAAATAGAGGTAAGCAAGTAGTGCCATCATAGTCGATAAGAAGGGCACCTGTCACTCAAGAAAAAAGGTAATGATATCTTGGCTGACTCCTGAAGCACTTGTAACAGTTTACCAGCTGAAGAAGAGTGAAGAGAATGTCACTCAGGGCACCCAGGACATGCAAATGCTCCAGTGTGAGAAATAGAATGACAAGTTGTAGAAATTAATGTGCCTGGAAAAATTCAAGGACCTACCGGGGTCAAATCTTAAAAGCAATAAATTTTTCTTTATTTGGGTGGAAACAAACTATAAGAATATAATGGGAACCTATATGAGACTATAGCTTAGGAAGCTATTGCTTCTAAATCTCAATTCCATTCTTTGCTTTGTGAGAGCTGAGGCTCAGATTCTGCAAAGGACAGGTCTAGTTCGACCACTGACTTCTTGTTAGATTGTGCTAACACAGGGGATTTAGAGTGATTGAAAGGTGAAAGGAGAACAGAGGAGACTTGCTCCTTATTTGCTTGCTGTTGGTCCCACAACAAATCTCCTCAGCAGTCTTTTGGTCCTAGCCTGTAGCTTCTTTTGGCATTCCTATAACCAGCTTCACTGTACTCCCTCAAAGGGCCCATGGCAGCCTGAGCTCCAGCCAGGAGCGCTGTTTTCCTTTGTCCCTCTAAAATCTGATAAACTCAACGTTTTCCCCTTATATCCTCCAGACTTGGGGCTATTAGCTACTCCATTCAATTACCTCTCGTGTACCTCTGTGTTTTTGTTCTGGTCTCAATTCTATAACAGGTGCATACCTTATAGTCAAATGATATACCTTCAGTTTAAATATTTGTCATGTGTT
This sequence comes from Panthera tigris, assembly GCF_018350195.1. NCBI lineage: Eukaryota > Metazoa > Chordata > Mammalia > Carnivora > Felidae > Panthera > Panthera tigris. The sequence goes on from NC_056663.1 coordinate 90,254,510, forward strand.
TTGATTCCTGGCTGATATAGTAACTGTAACTTAAATTTAACCTTTTAAACCCTTCACATTTAAAATATAGAAATAAACCATTGTCAATGATTACTTCTATAATAGCTATGGGCCAAAAATATTATATATTTTTTTCTGCACAATGTCAGTATCAATTCTTACAATTAGGGTTTTTTTTTATTTGCAGGTTAGAATTTATTCTTCAAATTTTCAGTTGAAATTAGTGATTCATGTGCTGATTATTTTTGTTTGGTGTTCTTTATAATTTACTTAAGTTTCATAGTGGAAAATGGCTCTCGGAAGTGTTTCTTAAAATACAACCTGCCATGTGCTCCACTGCCAGAGTTTTATTGTCACATCAATTAAGAGGCTATTATAGTCCAAATTTGAGCAACAGAAATGATATAATAAAAATTTTGTAATAAGGAATTGTAATGATTTATTAAAATTTGTTATTGCTTTAATACTGTTAATAAAATTTTATGAGAGCTACAAATAACTATTTAAATAGCATACCATCAACTATGATTGCATATATTACCTTATTTAAGCCTCATAATAACTTATTACAGCCTAAAAATATATTAAAATGTCCTGTAGTGGATTCAGAAAACGGTCCCTTACAGATGGATGTTAAGTAACTGGTCTACTCAACCACAAGGTACAGTTATCCCTTTCAATCGTGTAGTACGCTTTTGTCTGACAAGTAATTTGATTCTTTCAGTTTCAAATTAAAATGTCATTTTAATTAATAGAAATGGTACTTAATACATTGTTTAAAATTTATATGTAACATTATTATGTAATACTTAGAACTTTCTAACAAAATGTGGCATAGCTTTTCATTATCTTTAAGCTATTATTTTATTATTTTTTCTCTTTGAAGGGTAAAAGTGACAACTTCAACGTTTAAATTATTTTTAAAACCATAATTTAGATATTTATTTTACCAGGATGAGACTGATATTGCTCATCATAAATTAACTCATTTAAATATTTTTGTATAGGGACACCTGGGTGGCTTAGTCAGTTAAGTGTCCAACTTTGGCTCAGCTCATGATATCGCAGTCTGTGAGTTCAAGCCCCGCATCAGGCTCTGTGCTGATAGCTCAAAGCCTGTAGACTGTTTTGGATTCTGTGTCTCCCTCTCTCTCTGTCTATCCCCTGCTCACACTCTGCCTTTCTCTCTCTCTCTCTCTCTCTCAAAAATAAATAAGCATTTAAAAATAAATATATATATGTATATACATATACACTGACACTCATATATACATATATATATATATATGTGTGTGTGTGTACATTAATATGTAGTAAAGCTAATGACATCTCTTCTAGATCTGTATCAAAATGGTAGGTTGGTGGGTGGGGCAAGATCCAATTTTCATTATTGAGAAAGAGAAAAATCTAAGGAATAAATTACTGTCTGTTAGACAATTATGGGAGGTATTTGCCTGAAAACAGATTTACTATGTATTCACTTCATACCTGGGCACTGCTGTGAAATTATCTTTCTTTATCCACTTGTTCTTCTGTTAATAATTTGTTCATTTATTTATTTTTATTTTGTATATATATATAGAGAGAGCATGAGTAGGGGAGAGGGGCAGAGGGAGAGAGAGAAAATCGCCAGCAGGCTTCATACTCAGCATGGAGCCTGATGTGGGACTTGATCCTACAACCCAGCATCAAAACCTGGGCTAAAATCAGAGCCTGATGCTCAACTGACTGAGCCATCCAGGTGCCTCCATTCTTTATATTGTTTAGAGTTGATCATTTCTATTCCATATGACTCATTTTACTCATATGTATATAAATCTAAAAGACACTTTTGGACATCTTCACCAGGAAATATATTTGAGAAAGTTTATGGCAGTACTATTCATAATACTGAAAATCTAGTCTTAACTCAAATGCCATAAAATACCAATTATTTCTGTATATGAAGGATGAATATGAACTGTAGTAAAGTCACACAAGAGAATATTATTATAAATGAACTACAACTAATTGCAAAATATAGATGAATATTAGCAATACAATATTGAATAAAAAAGTCTAGGAAACATACATATCTTTTCAATAAAGTTAAAAAAAACTTTTAGCGATACATATCATTTTAAATACATATACAAATATGTATATATACAAATATATATATACAATATATACAAATATACATATACAAATACCAATACAAATATATATATTTGAATATATATATTTGAATATATATATTTGAATATATATATTTGAATATATATATTTGAATATATATATTTGAATATATATATATATATATATATATATATATATATATATATATACACACACACATTTTTTAAGCAAAAGTATGATAAAGCTAAAGCCCCAGAAATGGTTTTCTTGGTAGAGGGGATGAGAAGAGTGAAGGGGTACAAGGTAGAGGTAAAGAGAACATTCTGGGCGGCCAAGATGAAGCAGCTTGTTCACAAAGATGATGACTAACTGAGGACAATTACAGATGAGAAATTTGGGCATGACAATTTGAAGAAACATACTGGTAAGCATAGGTAGTGTATTATTTTGACTTTGATGGAAAATTGATTGAATGAGATTAACATAGTAGATACTGCAGACACAAAAGCAACGTGATTCGTTTTATAGTCAATAAGATTAAAGCATGACTGAAATGATGATTGGATTGATTTATAGCAAAGTTTGTAACCATAAGTTATCTGAAATATGTATAGTAAGGTCAATGTAGATTGAAATAAATTACACATTTTTATTAAGCATATCCAGAAAAGCTATCAAAAATTACAGAAGTATCATATTTCAATATACTTATTCTGTATACAACTATGTAGGTATCTATCATCTATCTACTTACCTACCAATTATCTATTATTTAATTATTTCTATTTTGTCTTTCCAGCTGAAATTTATGAAAAACAGATTATAGATGGAGAGCATGTTGACCTGAACATCCTACTGATGACCTTGCAAAATTCCAATATATCCTTTGAAAAATCACACTTCAGATGTAAGTTATTTTTAAAGTGTATTTATCTAGTATTATTTAAATGTAAGCCTATTTTTCTGCAATATATAATAAATACATTTCACCCAATTTCTTCTTGGAAAAATAAAATTACGTACACTTGCTTTTACAAACATGGGTAGATAAATAAATGTTCTAAAGAGCCACTGATATATATGAACTAGAACACAGGGTCTAGAGCTTAAGGAGATTATTTTGGTCATTGCTTTATCCCAGACTCCACGATATTACCTGGAACATAATAGGGGCTCCACAATTAGTAGTTGATATAAGTATTGAATGAGCAGAAGACTATGAACATCTGTTATCATGCCAGGTAGAGATTTTAAAAGAAACTATTGCTTCAGGTATGGAAATTTGCTATTTTAATTGCTTTACTTCAAAATTGTGATTTTAAATGTACCAGACTATTTCCCAATTGAGACTTAAAATTTACTTTTATGTATTAAAGTGCTGTCTATTTTCTTTGCTAATGCAACAGATTGTTTTAGTCTCATAATTACATTATTTACAGAATGTATTATGCAAATGTTTTAAAAGTTGCAAAATTTCACCCAAACTTAGTCTACTGCTTACATAATGATGTAGTATACCTCCATATGCCTGATTTTTAAGACAGTTTGGAATAATTAATTCTTGTTACCTGTATATCTAGAATTTTCTTCATGACATCTGAAAAAACTTTTAATTCAAAAATTCTTTATCTTCCTATGACAATCTAAAGAGTAGGATTAGTGCTAAAATTTAAAACATACACAATAAATTGGAATATCCAACTTATGTCAGAATTTTTGATTTATATTATTTTTCTTTCCTCATATATTATTCATAAAGTTTCACCAATTTCTACTCGGTATGTCAACCAGTAAGCACATTTTAAATAAGGCAAATTTCTATGTTCTAAGAGAACATTCTATGAGGTTGAATAGCACAGAATTTTATAAATAGGTGCTTGAAAATTGTTTAGTATCTTCAATAGATCATAAAATACATAGCAGTCTATATACAGTAGATTTAAGTAGTAAAGTGAAGTAAAATATGACTAAAGATAAGCAAAGATTAGAAAGAAAAAAAAAAACTTCAACTGGAAAACTGGAATTTACTAAAATACTTTTTCTTCAATATGTTTGTGTGCTTTTATTCTGTGGTACATACATGAGTATGTCAGATTTTCATGGACCATCTTACACCCTAGATAGTGTTCACAAGAGGTTACTAGGCAAAACAATTTCTAAAATTTGTCAGGCCCTATGAAGGAGAAAATGAGTCATGTGTGGTTTCTAAGTAGTTTAACAAATAATTCTAAAACTTACTTGCTTGGGAGTTTTTGAGCCAATACAAAAGGATGAGATGTTCAGGGAAATTTTTTTAATGTTCATTTATTTATTTTGACAGAGGGAGAGAAAGAGAGTTTGCACATGAGAGCAGGTGAGGAGCAGAGAGGGAGAGAGAACATCCCAAGATGACTCTGAACTATCAATAGCTAGACCTGGAGCCTGATCTCCAAACTGTCAGCTCATGACCTGAGCCGAAATCGGGAGTCAGACACTTAACTGACTGAGCCACTGAGGCATCCCAAGGAAAATTTATTTTATTTTATTTTATTTTATTTTATTTTATTTTATTTTATTTTATTTTATTATTTTATTTTGTTTTTTTTTTATTTTTTATTTTATTATTTTATTTATTTTTTTAACTACTGGTGTATGCTATTTTTTCCTCCAAGGAAATCAGAAGCTTAGATGATGTTGTGGCCAATTGAGGTGAAACCAGGGGCTATAACCCAAGGCTTAATGGGACCATGAACTCCCTGGTCTTGCCAAAAAATTGGAGGCAATGAGCCGATCGAGAAGCCAGAATATGAGGGATGCTAAAATAATCTTTCATTTCCTCAAAGAAATGTATTTTGGTGCATGAGTTTACCCCTTAATGCCACCTTCTGATACCATTTAAAAACCCTCAATACTAATATCCATATCTAAATACTTAAGCAAGTTCTTATATATTTTTAGCTGTTCATATGAATGATAATCTTAATAATTATAAATGAATACATAATACTGTTTTCGCAGATTGTAGGAAATGTTGGTATTGTAATTATAATTATTATCACTTACAAATAGATATATCTGTATGACTCCTCATTGCTCAAATTTATTTCATTTTTCTTTCACAGTTCTACAAAAGGCTTAAATAGTATTTTCAATATGTATTCAATACTATTTTCAAAATGCCTCAAAATCTTTATGATTCAATTTTAAAACAAAAGAGATAGTCTGAGTATACATTTTCTAAATGCTTTCTAAACTCCATTTTCTAAAATTTTAGCTAATCTTAGGATGGGTAAATGACCAAAAGATACATTGTATGAATATAAATGCAGTGAACTTTATGAAAGCAAGTGGAAAATTATTTAGATATTTAAAGAAAAGTCTGCAAATAAAGTGATCAACCTAGTTAAGAACTCATTTTGCCTATATCTTTTATATTTTCATGTGGGTAATTGAATCAGAGCTCCTTAACTTTCTCATAAAATGTTAATATAAACATTGCTCAAAATTCCTGAGCACATATCTTTTCTAACCGGGAGATGTGTATTCTGTGGTTCTTACAATAGATAGAGGCAACAAGTGATTTTTTTTTTTTTTTTTTTTTTTTTTGCCTAGGAACCAAGAAAGGAATAATATTCCTTAAAGCATTTTAATAAATAAAATGCAAATTATGAAAGATTTTAGTTTTTCGATGTTGTACTTTATTTAGAGACTATAATCCCAGCCATATCTTCTTCAATTGGCACTACTCTTCCCAGTACAGTATGATTATCTTTTAAATGTTTTAACGATTATTTATTTTTGAGAAACAAAGAGACAAAGCACAAGTGGAAGAGGGGCAGAGAGAGAGCGAGACACAGAATCTGAAGCAGGCGCCAGGCTCTGAGCTGTCAGCAGAGACCAATGCAGGGCTCGAACCCGTGAACTATGAGATCATGACCTGAGCCGAAGTTGGACGCTTAACCGACTTAGCCACCCTGTTCCCCTGAGTATGATCATTTTTTAAGTCACAGAGCTCGCACTAATAAAACTCTTCTCTATCTTATCATACTTATTGTCCATTTTTCTAAAATGTTTAAAATATCAAACTTATTTCATAGGCTACAATTTTCTGGTTTCTCTTGTTTTCAAATATGTGTATGTGTCTCTGAGTATTTTCCATCCCATTATCTGTTAATTGTTCCTGTCACTATTTGGGCTTTTTATTTTAATTGTGATAAGTATTTACTTTATACTGCTAGCATGTGTCTTGAAAATGTTGGAGTAATATACATTACTGAAAATAATAAAATATTTTCTACTATTTTATACTAGATATTTTTTGATATTTTTATTTTTAAAAAGTGGTACCTCAAATTAACAAATCATTACAGTCAAAAAATAAAATAGCTAATAAATACACTGAAATTTTTGCCAGTAATACAACGTTATATAGACGTAGATACATCCAACATATTGTAACCTAATATTTGGCAACTGCCAGTGAGAAATAGAATAAAGGAAGTTCATTTAATTGAAGACATTTTCATGTCATTCTTGAGAAAAAAGCCACTTAAAAATAACTGCTTTGAGCATTTTAATTTTTTCTTTTAGTGTATTTCCTGTAGCTAAACCACTTATCCATTGGACATATTCCAAATCATTTTATTATAAGTAATAAAATCATAGAAATACCATACACCAGCACTTTAGAATTAGACTTGATTTCTTCTACTTGAGTTTTGCAATTGTCTCCCAAGTTGTTTAGTCATTGAAACAGAAAAAAAAATGCCAAAAATACTAGTATATAGGACGCTGTCTCCTATTAAAAAACCTCACTAGGGTGCCTAGAAGGCTTAGTCAATTAAGTGTCTGACTTTTGATTTTGGCTTAGGTCATGATCTCATGGTTTTGATTCGGAGCCTTGCATCAGGCTCCATGCTGACAGGTACAGAGCCTCTCTCTCTCTCTCTGCCCCTCCCCTGCTCACTCTCTATCTCTCTTTCTCAAAATAAATAAATAAGAATTTTCAAAAAATAACCCCACAAAATCCAAAATGTTAATACTATACTGTAAAGATTGAATCAAGCTTAGCCCGAAAGAATGAAAACTGCTAAAAACTGTTTCTTTATGTGAACATCCTGAAACAGCCAATTTGTAAATATAGTAAAAGTTATGATAAATGGCTAAAATTGATTTATTAAATAATTATTGGGAAAAAAGGTTATTTCAAAGGATTAATTTGCTCACAGAATATTCCATATTTAGTCTTGTACCTCAAACTAAAATATTTGATATATGAATCTCAGAGAATGAGGTCTTCAACATAAACTTGATAATATAAATTTGTAAGCCCAAATCCAATTACGAGTATCTTTGTTCATTAAAAAAGAAAATCATTGACTTGAGACCTGGGATTTTTAGCAGTGAATTACACAAAGTTCATTCCTTTTTTCATGAAGCTTTATAATCTTCCAGGACAGAAAAATATTAAACAAATACAAATTAGGAGCACGTGGGCAGCTCAATCAGTTGGGTATATGACTTCAGCTCAGTCCATGATCTCATGGTTCCTGGGTTCAAGCCCCATGTCAGGGGTTCTATGCTGACAGCTCAGAGCCTGGAACCTGCTTTGGATTCTGTGTCTCCCTTTCTGCCCCTCCCCTGCTTGCTCTCTGTCTCTCACAAATAAATAAATGTTAAAAAAAAATTAACAAATACAAATTATTTATTTAACAGTGATTGTGATAAAAGCCAGTTATAAGACACATTAAATGTATATTATAGGGTGAAAGAGATGGTTAACTAGTGTCTAGTAAGAAAGATTACCTAGTAATATTGATATTGAGAGGAATACAATGAAAGTAGAAGCCTACCAGATAAAGAAATGAAAAAAATAAGTAACTCACGTGGAAGAAACCAAATCTGTGGAAGTGCTAAGAAGGAAGAAGCTTTTCACCTTGTAGGAACCAAGAGAAGCCAGAGTCCCACAAAAGACCCAAGAGATGGGTCAAGACCATATCATTTGAGGTCTCATATCATATAGAGTATGTTCAGCTGCTGTATTCTGGAAGCAAGTGAATGATATTGTGGGATTTTTGAGTAGGAGGGTAGCATGATCTTATCAGTCATAATGAAAACTGATTGAGGAGCAACTAAGAATTTGAAGAATTTTTTTTTCAAAAATTAAATTTACTTATTTATTTTGAGAGAGAGAGAAAGAATGCAAGCTGGGAAGGGGTAGAGGGAGAGAAAATCTTAAGCAGGCTCTGCACTGTTAATACTGAGTCCAACAGGGAGCTCGAACTCACAAACTGTGAGTTCATGACCTGAACCACAATCAAGAGTCAGATGCCTACACTAATGAGCCAGCCAGGCATCCCAAGAATGTTAAAGGAGATCCCAACCAGGAAACTACTATGATATCAAGAAAGGCAAGATATGTTGAGACTAGTGGGTGTAAAAGAAGAGACAAAATATTAGATTGTTTGGGTGCCTGGGTGCCTCAGTAGGTTGAGCTTCTGGCTCTTGATTTCCGCTCAGGTTATGATCCCAGGGTCCTGGGATCCAGCCCAGCATTGGGCTCCCTGCTGAGTGTGGAGCCTGCTTAGGATTCATTCTCTCTCTCTCTCTCTCTCTCTCTCTCTCTCTCTCTCTCTCTCCCTCTCTCTCTGCCCTTCCCCCCGTCTCTCTCTCTCACAATAAATAAATCTGTTAAAAAATAGAAGAATGTTAATTGTGGATTTTATGTTATGTGGGAAAGAAGGGGGAGTCAAGACGGCAATCAAAATTCTGGCAGAAATGCAGGAGAGATCTTCTGTTAAGTGTTCTTACGAAAATAAAATATGATTTAAAAAAAAAATGAAGCGTGAAGTATAACAAAGAAAAAAGTTACTGAGATGAGTAACATAAAACTAGTAATAGATTACCTTGAAAAAATTAGATTTCAGTTTCAGACGCATTTAATTCCAGATGCCTGGAAATGACAAGACAAGGCCTGTGAATGGTAAAAAGAAGAAAGGCTTCAGAGGAATCAGAGACATGAGGAACAACACAGAGGTTAATTCCCTCCCACGTACCCCAGGTGATGTGCTGCAGAAGCCTCCAACCAGAAATGCTGCTAGCCACAGGGAAGAAAAGATTTAGGTACAGTCTGTTTTCCTAGTCAAATCCCTGGAAAAGGATGTCCTAAAAACAGAAAACCTGTGTAG